>NC_085141.1:151009644-151309644 GCF_024139115.2 Armigeres subalbatus
AAGTTACGTATTGCTCGCACCCGGCACTGTCCATGACTTGAGTATCCAGATACGCATTCATCGGCTAATTGTAGCGAACGTTGAGCAGGGCTGCGGCCGTGCCGGCCCAGACGCGGGACGGAATGGGGCCGAGGGGACCCTATGTGCGCTGGCGTCGCCAGCCACTTGTTTAGCCGGGCGGCACCGGACCCAGCACACCACCCCGGGCATGAAGGCAACGACTGACTGCCCAGCTGGATCCCGCACCCGCGGCAACCACAGCATATTGGCTTGAGTTTCAGGACACGCCACGCGGAGCACTTTCCCGTCCGCCAAACCCGGCCTGGATGCGATGAACGCAGCTCCCGGTGCTTCTGCACAGGGCTGGAAGACATGACTGGAACGCTGCAACAAAAACCCTTATGCCAGGAGGCGGCCAATAATTGGCACTGTTCCTGATCTGGGGTAATGGCAACAGTGAGTGGTGGTATCTCATTGGTGCAACGGGAGGTAGCTGCTACCCGGCTCCACTTACGCGCACTGCCTTATATCGCCTCAACTGCGACCAGGGCTGAAATTGCTCAACAGGGTCCTTCTTTCCCTGTGCTAGTGTTTCAAGCCGTCTCCTTGGCTGTGGTTTCGCGAATGCGATAGGACAGAGGAACTCCGTATCCATTCATGGCGTCACTAATTGATGACGGCATTTGGCTCAGAAGTCATAGTTACTCCCCCGTTTACCCGCGTCGCTTTTACGTTGAATTCGAGCATTGAGAAATCATTGTCAACACCTGCTGAGGCCATCACAATGCTTTGTTTTAATAGACAGTCGGATTCCTCAGCCGTGCCGGAATTGACTGTTTGTCGATGGCTGCGCGAGGGACGACAGTGCGCGGTGGCCGCGAACGGCCCCCGGCCGGCACGCCGCGCGCGTTGAGGCAAACCCGCTCAGCACACCCAGGAACGTCTCGGTTTGACGCCTGGCCCGTTGAGGGGGCGCGCAACACAACACGGACGGCAGCGGCCGGGCGCGAGACGCACACGGGCGGCGGTATAGCCCTGAGCCATCCAGTCTTCAGAGCCAATCTTATCCGAAGTACGGATCTAATTTGCCGACTTCTACCTGCGCATTAATCTATCGACTAGAGACTCTAACCTGGAGACCTGCGGATTCGGTACAAGCTGTTGTATTTCGTGCCCCCAGTCTCGATTCAGGTCAAGAGAACATCGACACAGCAATTTAATACCATGCTCTACCAGCCTGTCCAACGCTACTCCGAAAGATTCATGGCTAGTGGACTGTAAAACAGAAGAACTCTTCGATGTCTCTTGTTGCTTTCGAAAGATTCATGTTGCATGATTACAGAGGCGCTACCGTTGCCGTGGTATGGGACGCCAATGCAAACGTATACCAACAGGCTCCGGATGCAACGGATTCGCTTTCGCTCGTTCAATAGTCTTTCAGTGGGTTGATCAACAAAAAGCAGCGGCAGCACGGGTTGTGTTGTGTTAAATGTTATATATCAGGTTTCCGCCTCCTGGAGTCAGACTAACCATTCAACTGTGTTGACACGAAACCCTCTCCACTTCACAGTCATCCAGAATCTCCGAATATTTGCTACCACTCTAGAGTCTGTGCAGTGGCGCTCCAGCAAACTACGCTGTACTTCAAGCACCACCAGACCCTCTCCTACTCTGGCGTCTCAAAGGGCCACCGATGCCACCAAGCGCCGGGGGCCCCACTTGTACGCCAGCGGTAATGTAGGCAAACGACTTAAGCGCCATCCATTTTAAGGGCTAATTGTTCGGCAGGTGAGTTGTTAACACTCAGCGGATGACAACTTCCATGTCCACCGTCCTGGTCTGTGTAAATCAACATCTTTCATGATCGGTGATGTGTTTAGGCCGTACATTACGTTTGGTTCATCCAGCCAGCACCAGTTCTGCTTACCAAAACTTGGCCCACTGAACAGATATCTTCTACGCTCGAAGCCGGACCGGAGGCAGGGTCCGCTTGTCATAACGTTAACGGCATCATGCAAGAATGCCGGTACGTCGCCATTTATAGTTTGAGTATAGTTAAGATCATTTCGAACCTAAGGCCTCTAATCATTCGCTTTACCAGATAAGAATAGGCTGAAACGTTGCGTGCCCAGTATCCTAGGAAACTTCGGAGGAACCAGTACTGAGTTCGATTGGTTCTTCGCCCTGCCCAATTCTGACAATCGATTTGCAGTCAGACTGCTTCGTCCTCCATCAGGGTTTCGACCAACCTGATCGGAGATGGTTCACCATCTTCGGTCCATCGCGCACTGGCGGTATGTTGTGGCACGGTGCCGGCGGTGTGGCGATGACGCACCACCCCGAACGGTTTCTGCCGGGACAACACCGGGATGGAGGACGAGCAAAGAGCAGCGCCTGTAATCCCGCGAACAAGGCAAGTTATGTTTTCTGCGCCTTTGGTGCTAAGGAGACAACCATTGGCTCGCGCAAGATAGACTCTTGGTCCGTGTTTCAAGACGGGTCCAGGTACCATTCTTTCACTGCCGATCGACGGTCTGACGGTGCCGGTGTACGCACCGCGTCGCTACTCGTGGGAATCCATCACGCGCCGACTGCACACCACGTGTACAGCCCCACCTCGCGGCTAGCCTTCGGAACGAGCGTCGCTACGGGGCAAGCAACCGGGGAAGCACCAGGGGCAACTGTCGGGCGACTGCGCGTCCCAGTGGAACGGCAGTTGTTTCGTAATGGATCGCAGTGTCCTCGTGCGCGGAGAGAAGTGCCCTGCGGCGCCGGCCCTCGCTTTTTGGATGGGAAGGCCAGCCCGCAGGTGAATCCCCGCTCGGATAATCAGTTCAACAGGCTTGAGCCCAGGCAGTTTCACACTTTGAGCTCTATTCAGAGTGCTTTCAACTTTCCCTCACGGTACTTGTTCGCTATCGGGCCGTGGTGATATGCTTGCGAGTTTACCTCCCCTTGTGCGCTGCACTATCACAACACGACTCCATGAGCGTCCTTCTACCGTCGGTGCGCTCTACGGGCCTATCACCCTCTCTGGGAGTAAGCCCATCTAGTTGAACTTGAACCAGCGACCGGTTAGCAGCAGATAATTCACCCAGTACACGGAACCGGTGGACGCGGCAACAGGTCGTCACCCTACGTGCACTCTTCCCGTTTCGCTCGCAGCCACCAGAATCTGTTAGTTTCTTTCCTCCCTTATTAATATGCTTAAATTTAGGGGTAGTCACAATATTTGAGGCCTGCATAGGAGGATCCTATCTGGGGATGGACAACACATTACTTGTACACACATACACAGGGCAGCGATGATGGTGGTGATGGTCGTATGATATGGGTAATTCATCAACCGCGGCGGCCGGCGAACACTGGGCGCCGCGTCTGAGCTATCTTGAACGTTTTACTGTTTCACTACCAACCGTGGGTGGTTGAGAAAAGCGTCACTACGCGACACGCGGGCGCACAGTTGAATGGAAAAAAAACTCAAAATGTGCATCGTACTGGTAGCGGTGCGCTATATGCGTTCAACGTCGGTGTTCATGTCCTGCAGTTCACATTCTGACGCGCATTTAGCTGCGGTCTTCATCGATCCACGACCAGTGATCCCCTGCCTAGGCTCATTGTTCTCTTGTTTCTTTGCAGTAGTAATACACATACGTTTCGCTACGACACACCAGGACGGACGGTGTGGAGAAGCCGCCGCCGTTGACGATCCGGTTCCGTGCTCTATGGACCGACATGCGGAGATGGACGCGGCGGCAGCAGCAGCAGCAGCAGCAGCAGCAGCAGCAGCAGCAGCAACGGAAGGCGTACACACAGCACAGGAACAGGGTAACGCAGGTTTTGGTTGTTGTGTTTGTGTTGTTCTTCTCTGCGGTGGCCGGGAGCCCACTGGTGGTGGGGCTCGCTGTACTCGCCACAGACAACAACACTACCTGCCTCGCTCGCTCCAACTCTCGTCATCATTGTTTGGCGGTGGGGGTACCATAATGATCCTTCCGCAGGTTCACTACGAAACCTTGTTGGACTTTCTTCCTCTAAATCATCAAGTTCGGTCAATTCAGCGATTCAAATGTAACCTCGAGGGACTAGGCAAATGTTCACCCTTCAAAGACCTCTACACAATAATCCATCGGTAGCATGGCGGCGGTGTGTAAAGGCAGGGGACGTAATCAAGCAGCTAATGCAGCACTTACTGGAATTCAGGTTCATATGGACCATTTAACCATAATCCCGACTAAATGAGCATTTGAGCGATTTCGGCCCTTTCGGGCAAGGGTACGCTGTTGTCATCATTGTAGCGCGCGCAGTCTAGAACATCATGCATCACGGACCCTATCGCTCAATCTCATTTTGCTGAACACAAATTGTCCCATAGATGCAGTCAAACTGGCGATGGGTTGACGTATTATCAGTTCACACACCGCCCCCAGCGCGAACGGCCCGGAGGGTATCACATCTGACTGCTGATAGCGTTCTTTATATTTGATTGAGTCACGTTCGTATCGGAATTAACAGACAAATCATTCACGAACCAAGAACAGCCTGCACCACTACCCTAATTTGAGAAAAGAGCTATTAATCTGTCTACTCAATAAGTTCGGACCTGTAAGCCTGTGTTGAGTCAAATTAAGCCGCAGGCTCCACTCCTGGTGGTGCTTCCGTCAATTCCTTAAGTTTCAACTTTGCAACCATACTTCCGGAACCCCAATTTTGGTTTCTGAAGCTACTGAGAGCACCATAATGTAGCGTCTCCCAATTGCTAATTGGCATAGTTTACGGTTAGAACTAGGCGGTATCTAATCGCCTCGATCCTCTAACTTTCGTTCTTGATTAAGAAAGCATCATGGCAAATGCTTTCTGCACAGTGAATCTTACGACGGTCTGCAATCTCACCTCTCGCGCCGTAATACTAATGCCAACTACTTCTGTTAATCATTACCTCTTGATCTGGATTACAAACCAATGAATATAAGACCGAGGCATTTTCCATTATTCCATGCAAATCTCGTAGGATAGCCTGCCAGAACTCACCATTTGTTCTAGTTACAGCTGGCTTGCGAAACTGCACCCGATGAAAGGCATCATGCCACACCATGCCGCACGCCGCGAGGCAAAACCGGCGACGCACCCAGTCTTATAGTCGCATCAATCAGTGACCTACCCATCATTAGGAGACACTGTGACAAGAATAAACTTGAACGTTTTAACCGCAACAATTTTAATATACGCTAGTGGAGCTGGAATTACCGCGGCTGCTGGCACCAGATTCGCTCTCCACTTGATCTCTGTTGAAGGATTTATGCATCAATCATTCCAATTATAGACGTCATAAAGAGTCTTATATTGTTATTCTCGTCACACTCTCCCGCTGCGGATTGGGTAATTTACGCCTGCTGCCTTCCTTGATGATGGTAGCCATTTTGAGCTCCTCTCCGAATCGAACCCGATTCCCCGTTACCTGTTGCAACCATATGGTAGTCCTCTATACTACCATCATATAGTTGATAGGGCAGATATTTGAAAGATCCGTCGTCGGTGCGAGACCACAGATCCAAAATTATCCAGATTTCAACTCCAGCGTCAGGAGGACGATTATTTGACTAATAATTGCACAGGTTCCGAGTCCCCATTTGGCATGGTATTGTCTAGATTTCTCACAGTTATCTAACAACTAGGTAAATGATCTTGTAAATTGATAGCTGTATAATGAGCTTATGGGTTTCATTAAATCTGTTTGTACTTAGACATGCATGGCTTAACTTTAGACAAGCGTATATTACGGTAGGATCACCAGAATTCTGCCGCAGACGCAACTAACTATGTAATACACAACAAGCGCGACGGAGACTCTCTCTCGCGCGCGCTCGCGTTGTCATTTTATCTGTTATTCGCGCTAGGGAGCAGCTAGTTCTCCCCTCACCGCAACCGTTTTTGCCGTTTGTGTTTTTGGGCGTTTTGGGAGCCGCCGTATCTCTCGTTTCGTTTCTGTTCATGCTCGCTCGAGCTGAGCAGAGCAGCACAGCAAGCAATAGAATCCCAAGATTCTCTGCGTCTGCTGTGCGTGCCTCAGGCACGCCGTTTCTTCGGGTCATATTATCCTGCTCGGTCGCTAGCCTTCCCGCATAGCCGTGGTCTGTACATCTCATGCTACGCTTCTCGACCGCACAACACACGCCACACACCACACCAGCACACGGCGAATGGTCGTCCCGGCCGTCCGCGCCTAGCCAGCTCGCCAGTGCCTACCGGCCAGGTGCGCCTAAGACGAACGCGTGCCCATTACCGGAACGGAAATTGCGGTCGGACGTGTGCCGCCGCAGCTCAGTCCCAGTGTTTTAGCTGGTGCTCTGGCTGGATTCTCATCGACGGCCGTCGTTCCCCAGAGGGGTTTTCGAGTCCATCCGATGTCACCCCGCCGGTGGCGCACTGCGTTGCTCGGTTTGCGCGACGCGACTTCGCCACACTGTTGCCGGCCACCCTTCGCCGACTGACTGACGCTGACTGACTGACTGACTGACTGATGACTGACTGACTGACGGCTGGCTGACAGTCGCCTTAGCTGCTGACTCAAGAAAGACTATGTAACCACGAATGCGACCACAAGTCACCACCGGGACCTCATCCTGACCCGACGTTAGATCTTTGCACGCACTGCATCGATGGATCCCACCCTGCAGTGTTGACTGACTGACTGAGAGACTGACGCACGCACTGTGGCTGACGAGTCCGGATCCTGGCTGGACTGACTGAGCCGGTGAAACGAGCATGAAAAGGAGAAAGCCACACCACGGCATCGCGCTCCCACAAGTGCGCAACACATTGGGGACTCTCCTAGTCGGCCGACCGCAGACCAGCTGGGTAGACATCTTTTGCCCATCGTGACAGCTCTACGCCAGTTCCGAATGATTCCATGAATACCTGCAGTGTGGCTTACCAGACTGACTGACTGACTGACCGACTGGACTGACTGGCTGGTTGGTGCTAGTAGCGCTAGAGTCTGGGCTGACATTGAACGGCCTGAAAACGCAAGTAAAAGAAAAGAGAAGTCCACACACCAGGTGCACGTGGCATCAAGTGTACACACCATGGGGGACTTCTCCCAGTCGCCGACCAGTAGACTGTTAGACATCTTTGCCCTATCGGACGTATACACGCCATCCTGGAATGGATCCCACTAACCTGTAGTTCTGACTGACTTGACGGACTGACTGACTGACTGGACTGACTGGGCTGGCTGACAGTTGGGCTCAGGAGTCCTGGGCTGGACTGAACGGGGCTGGAAAATCGGCAGTTAAGTAGAAGCGAGAAGTCATTAATACCGGTGCATGCGCATCTGCCACAAGCGCACACACCATGGGGGACTCCTCCTAGCCGACCGCTCTACACCTAGGTAGTGCGGTGGTGAAGTAACGTTTCTTACCGTTTACAACCACGTTACACAACCACACAACAACATCAACACAACTTCCAAGCAAGGGTAGTCTGAGAGGGACATGCGTACACCTTCTGCAACTGCAACCCCAGCCTGTAAACCTATCGTTTGTAGGGAGGCCTGCGTATCGAACATCATATTGATGCTGAGAAGTGCGCACCAAGCAGCGCCAGTATCGCAGGAACCTGTTGTAGTGACATCGGCGCGAGGGCTTTGTCTGCGTGTTTCGCATGCAATAAGATGCCAACGTGATCTACGCTAGCAGGTCTGTAGGCTTCCTCTGCCAGCGCGATCGCCTGACCACCGCGGGACACTATCAGCCTCGGTTTGGTACGACTTAGAGGCGTCTCAGCATAATCCAACGAACGTAGCGTTATACCAAAGTCCGGTCGAATCCAGTATTGACCAGTTCGGGTTCAAGCTGTGGTTCTCTCTCGTACCTGCGACAGCACATTTCGTTAAGATAGCGCGCTGCCGTGTTTTCCATTGCACACCAGTAGGGAGTAAACTAACCTGTCTCCACGATCGTCTAAACTCAGCCACGTTCCTTAAGGGTGAACAACCTATGCTTTGAGAATTTTGCTTCACAATGATAGAAGATGACATCGAAGGATCAAAAAGCCACGTCGCCATGAACGCTTGGGCGGCTGCCACACAATTATCCCGTGGTAACTTTTCGGACACCTTTGCTAAAAACTCTTTAAACCAAAAGGGATCGTGAGTAGCTTTCGCTGCTGGTTCTAATATGTACTTTTGAAACATCGAGATATGCTTAGCTTTTGTCCTTATGCCAGCTGGTTTCTGTCCACACTCGAGCTGACCTTTGACATTCCCTCCGTTATTGTTTTGGAGATACCGCCCAGTCAAATCCTGCACCCGGCACGTCCATGACTTGGAGCATCCAGATGTCTTACTCGTCATCGGCGTACGTGTGAACGTTGAGAGGGTTGCGGTGCCGGCGCGGGACGTTGACGGGGCCGGAGTCGGGGACTCTACTGGTGCGCTGGGTACGCACAGCCGGCCAATACGATTGTTAGGCCGGGCGGGGACCGACCCAGCTACCACCACCCCCCGGTGAAGGAAGCGCACCGACGACTGGGCCTGGCTGATCCACCTCGCGGCGCAACCATTGTGTACGGGGCGCACGTCTCGGACCGGGACGCCACGCGGACGCATTCGCCTGCCCAAACCACGGCCTGCAGCGATGACCGCAGGCTCGGTCTTCTGCATTATGGCCAGGAATGACGATGCGACTGAACGCTGAACAAGAACCTATGCCAGGAGGTGTGCATAACCTTGCACTTGTTCCACCTGGATCGTAGTGGCACGTAAGAGGTGGTGGTATCTCATTGGTGCATGGGGAGGTACGTTACCCGGCTCCCACCCCATATGCGACCTTCTTATATCGCCTTACAATGCGGACCAGAGTCAAGCCTTCAACAGGTTCTTTTCCCGCTAGTGTTTCCACTTCACCCCTGGCTGTGGTTTCTGCAGATAGTAGATAGGTTAGGGAATCTGTTAATCCATTCATGCTGTCAGCTAAATTAGATGTGTATGTGCATTTGGACCTTAAGAGAGTCATGCAGTTACTCCCCGCTTTATCCTGCGCTTGCTTGAATCTTCACGTTGACATTCTGTGAGACTGGAGGAAATTTCATTGGTCAACACCTGTCTGAGGCCATCAAGGCTAATTGCTTTGTTTTAATTAGACAGTCGGATTCCTCAGCTCTGCCAGTTCTGAATGACTGCTTGTCGATGGCTGCGCGCGAGGGACTCGGAAACAGTGCGGCCGGTGGCTGCGCGAACGGCCCCCGCCGGCACTGCGGCGCACGCTGAGGCAAACCCCGCCCGCACACCCAGGAACGTCCGGTGACCGCCTGGCCCGGTGAGGGGGGCGCGCGAATGCACACACACCCACGGATTTGCAGCGGCTGGGCGCGAGCGCAACACGGGCGAGGCAGCGTCGAGCTTTCATCCCAGTCTTCAGTCACTTCACCCAGTAACGGATCTAATTTGCCGACTTCTTTACCTAGCATTAATTCATCTGATCAGGAGACTTCTAAAACCTGGGATCCGCTGGATTCGGTACGTGCTGTTGGAGTTTGCGGCCCCAGTCTTCGATTTTCAAGGTCCAAGAAGAGAAATGATACGAACAGCAATTTAATACCTGCCTCACCAGCCTGTCCAACCATATCTCTATGAAAGACTTCATGGTAGGACTGTAAAACAGAAAGAAGAACTCTTCCGATGTCTCCTTGCTTGGCTTCTCGAAGAAAAAGGATTCATGTCTGATTACAAAGGCGCATGCTGCGTGATGGGACTGCACGATGAAACGTATACCCAAGCGGTCTCCGGAATTGTAACCGATTCTCTTCTGCTCGTTCAATATCATACTTTCGGTAGGTTGCACAACAACAGCAAAGGCAGCGGCAGCAGCGAGGTTGTATTGTTATGCTTAATATATACTCAGGTTTCCCATAGAGCTAGGATTGGCTAACTCGTGTTCAACCGCTGCTGAACACGAAACCTCCTCCACTTACAGTCATCCAAGATTCCTATTCGAATATTTGCTACATACCACCAAGATCTGTGCTCATGGGGTCTCCATGTCGGCTTTACGCCAGGCACTTCAACGCATACCACCAGATTCTACTTCGGCTTGGCGTCTCAAAGGGCCACCGATGCCACCGAAGTGCCTGGGGCCCCACCTTAGCGCTGGGCGGTAATGTATAGGCAAAGCGCCATCCATTTTAGGGCACTGTCGGCAGGTGAGTTGTTACATAATCCTTGAGCGGACGACAACTTCCATCGTCCACCCGTCCGCTGTACTGATAGTAATCAACACCTTTTCATGGTATGCATGATGCGTCGTTTATTTAGGGCGCTGCAATATCACGTTTGTTCATCCCATGCGCACCAGTTCTGCTTAATCATTAAACTTGGCCACTAAGTTTAGCGGTACAGATATCTTTACGTTCTGTGAAAGCCTGGACCCGGAGGCAGGGTCCGGCCGGGTCACTAACGTTGCAACGATCATATGCAAAGAATGCACATGTCGTACCCATTTATAGTTTGGAGAATACGTTAAGACTATTTCGAACCTAACCTTCTAATCATTCGCTTTACCAGATAAGAATAGCTCGAAACGTTGCGTGCTCCAGCTATCCTGGAGGGAAACTTCGATGGAACCAGCTACTCGATGGTTCGATTGGCCGCCCCTTGCGCCCAATCTCCTGACAATCGATTTGTCAGAACTGCTCTCGGTCCTCCATCAGGCTTCTGACTTCAACTCTGACTGTGATAGTTCACCATCTTCGGGTCACATCCCGCACTCCGGCAAGTTGTATCGTTTTCGCCGGCGGTGGCACATGAACGCCACCCCGGAACGGCCCCGCATTGCCGGGGTACAACACCGGGGATGAGGGACGAGCAGAGAGCCGCCCGTCCAATCCCGCGCAGAACAAGTGTTATGCGTTTTCTGCGCCTTTGGCTCAGTGAGACACGATGGTTCTCGCGCGCAAGATAGACTTTGGTCCGTGTTTCAAGACGGGTCCTCGAGGCATTCTCGATTCTTTCACTGCCGATCGATGGTCCGCGGTGCCGGTGTAAGCACCGCGGTCGTCCCTGGTGGGAATCCACCACGCGCCCGACGCGCACCACGTAGTAAGCCCCACTCGCGCACAGGCTGGAACTGAGCGTCGCTACTGAAGGAAGCAACCGGGGAAGCACCAGGGGCAACTGTCGAGGCCGACGCGTCCCAGTGAAATCGAAAGCTGCTCTGTAATGGATCGCAGTGTCCTCGTGCGCGGGAGAGACAAGTGCCTGCGGCGCGGCCTCGCTTTTTGGATGGGAGGCCAGCCCCGCAGGTGAATGTCTCCGCTCGGATAATCGAGTTCAACGGGCTTGCACCCAGGCAGTTTCACGTACTTTTGACTCTATCTCAGAGTGCTTTACTTTCCTCACGGTACTTGTTCGCTATCGGTCTCGTGGTGATATTTAGCTTTAAAGGAAGTTTACCATCCCACTTTGTGCTGCACTATCAAGAACACGACTCCATGGAGCGTCCTTCTACCGTCGGTGCGCCGCACGGGCCTATCACCCTCTGGGAGTGAACATTCCAGTTGAATTTGAACCAGCGACCGAAGTTGTGCAGATAACGAACGCTCCAGATCACTCGAACCGTGGGACGCGCAATATGCGTCATCTGCGTGTTGAGCTTTCCCGTTTCGTCCGCAGCCACTCAGGAATCTGGTGATTTTTCCTCCCCTTATTAATATGCTTTAAATTTAGGGGTAAGTCACACTATTTGAGGCCTCATAGGAGTGATCCTGCATCTGGATGATGGAATCAAACACAACAACTGACACACACACAGGCCAATGATGGTGGTGGATGGTCGTATGATATGTGTGAGTCTCCATCACTCCGGCGGCTTCGGCGAACACTGGCGCCGCGTCTGACTATCTTGAACGTTTACTGTTTTAATACCAAACCGGTGGTGGTGGCGGTTAGAAACGAAATGCCTAGCGCAGTACCGCGGGCGGCACAGTTGAAGATAAAATAGGGCAACAAAAGTGAACATCGTACTGTGTACGGTGTGCAATATGCGTCAACGTTGGTGTCTGCGTGTTCCGCAGTTCACATTCTGACGCGCATTTAGCTGCGGTCTTCATCGATCCACGAGCGAGTGATCCTGCCTAGGGTTTGTTTGTTTCTTCGTTTCTGCATAGAGCAGTACACATACTATAGCAGCCACACATTCCTCATTACCTCTCAGGGACGGACGTGTGGGAGGGGGCCGCTGCCGTGCTGCCTGACGATCCGGTTCCGTAGTCGCGCGGCGATCATACGACGATGGACGCAGCGAGCAGCAGCAGCAGCAGCAGCGTAGTCAGCAGCAGCAGCAGCAACGGAAGTAGGTCACAGCAGCAGAACAGGGACACGCAAGAGGTTTTTGCGTTGTCTCAGTGTTTGTAACCTGCGGTGCTGACGCGGAGCCCACTGGTCGGTGGGGCTCGCCGTGCACCGCCACAGACAACAACACTTACACTTGCTCGCTCGCTCGCCCAACTCTCGTCATCATTGTTTGGCGGTGGGGAGGTACTGACGATCCTTCCGCAGGTTCACCAGCCGGAAACCTTGTTACACCCTTTTACTTCTCTAAATCATCGTTCGGTCAACTTCAGCGATTCAAATAATCCGAGGGACTAGCAAACGTTCACCCTTCGAAAGACCTCCACTAATATCCATTGGTGGTAGCGACGGGCGGTGTGTACAAAGGGCAGGGACGCTAATCAACGCTAGCGCGCACATGTACCTTGGGAATTCGCAGGTTCATATTACATTTCATCCATAATCCGACTAAATGAGCATCGGAGCGATTTCCCGCCCTTCCGTAGGGTCGCGTTGCTGCTCACTTGAGCGCGCGCGTGCAGCCCAGAACATCTAAGGGCATCACGGACCTGTTATCGCCTAACTTATTTTGCTGAACAACTAAATTGTCCTATTACAGAATCAACCGCGATGGGTTGACGTAATATCAGGTCACACTACACCGCCCCACGCGAACGGACCGGCGAGGCGCAGTATCAACATCGATCGCTGATACGTTCTATTTAATTTGATTGAGTCACAAATGTTCATCGGAATTAACCTGACAAATCATTCCACGAACCAAGAACGGCCATGCACCACACCCTTAATTTGAGAAAGAGTATTAATCTGTCTTACCTCAATAAGCTGTCGACCCGTGTAAGTTTTCCGTGTTGAGTCAATTGCCGCAGGTCCACTCCTGGTGCCCTTCCGTCATCCCTTTAAGCTCAACTTGTGCACATTTCCCCGGAACCTAATTTTGGTTTCCTGGAAGCTACCCTGAGAGCACTTCATACGTAGCGTCTCCCATCGCTAATTGGCATAGTTTACGTTAGGAATCAGGCGGTATCTAACGCCTTTCGATCCTCTAACTTTCGTTCTGGATTAACGAGCTATCCGATAGCAACAAGCTTGCTTTAGTAGTCTTTACGAGTCTATACGATTCACCTCTCGCGCCGTAATACTAACAATGCCCCAACTACTCTTAATCATTGCCCTTGTCTGATTCCAACAAACCATAATATAAGACCGGAGTCATATCAGCCATTATTCCATGCAAGATTATTCTCGGCGTCAGGATAGGCCTGCTCGAGAGCACTCTAATTTGTTCAAGGTAACAGCTGGCTTGCGGAAACACTGCACCCTGATGAAAGGCATCAAGCCTCACCATGCCGCACGCGCTCGCGAGCAAAAAGCGTCGCACCCAGTCTTATATGCAACAATCCAGTGACCCACTGCCATCATTAGGGAGAGCACACCTGCGCGACAAGAATAAACTCGAACGTTTTAACCGCAACAATTTTATATACGTCTAGTGGAGTCTGAATTACTGCGGCTGCTGGCGACTTCAGACTTGTCCCTCCACTTCCTGATCCTTGTCTGAAGGATTATGTCAACTCATTTCAATTATAAGACGTCATAGCGTTCTATCATTGTTATTTCGTCACTACCTCTCGTGCCGGGATTGGGTTGCACTGCACGCGCCTGCTGCCTCCTTGGAGTGGTAGCTATTTCAGCTCTCTCCGGAATCGAACCCTCGATTCCCCGTTACCTCAGTAAGCAACTAGTGTCCTCTATACTACCATCATTAAGCCAGGTGATTGAAAGATCCGTCCGTCGGTGCGAGACATACGATCAACAAAATTATCCAGATTTCAACTCCAGCGTCACGGAGGACGATGTTGCTAATCAATTGCAACAGGTTCTGCGAGTAATCCCTGCATCGGCATGTATATATCGTGATTTTCCCACAGTTATCCAAGCTAATAGGTAAATGATCTTGTAATATTCAGCTGTTATACTTCAGGCTATGCGGTTTACATTAAATCTGGTTTTGCCTTTGAATGCATGGCCAACCTTTGGAGACAGCGTATATTACTGGCAGGATCAACTCAGCATTCGCAGAGACGCAACTAACTCAAATGTAACACACAAAAAGCGCGACGGAGACTCTTCTCGCGCGCGCTCCGTGTCATTTTATCGTATCTGCGCTTAGGGTGCCAGTTAGCTCGCTCATAACCTCACCGCAACTCGGTTTTGCCTGTTTGTGTCTTTTGGCGTTTTGGGGATCGCCTGCCGTATTCTTCGTTTCGGTTCGTTCATGCTCGCTCGAGCGGCAGGTACAGGCAGCAATAGCAGCCAATAGATATTCGCCACTGCTGTAGCCGGCCTGAGTCATAATCCTGTACGTCTGCCTTCCGCATAGCGGCAGCGTGACAAGTACTTCCTTTCCGCAGCACCCGCCCCTTGCACAATGTCTCCCGATTCGTGCCTGTGTCACGTAGGCCACTGGCATGTGCCGCGCGTTTCGTGCGCCCATTCGGAACGGAATTGCGGTCGGGACTGTGATGCCACGGCCGGACAAGTGCTCCAGTGTTTCCTTAGCTTGGTGTCTGGTGGATTCATTTTCATCGACCTGGCCGTGTCTCCCCAGAGGGGTTTTCGGTCCATCTGATGTCACCCCGTCGGCGGTGGCATGCGTTTGCCTTTCGCGACCGCGACTGCCAAACACGGTGCTGTACACTCTGCTACCTGCCTCTGACTCGACTGACTGACTGACTGGCTGACTGGCTGACTGCGACTGACTGATCAACCGACTGACTGAATGACTGACTGACCGACTGACCTGGCTGGCCGACTGACCGACCGATTGACTGACTGGAGTGACTGACCGATTACCGGCTGGCTGGTTAACGACCGATTGATCGATTGGTGTACGCGCATCATCCGGGGATTCTTCTGGTCGGTTTATCGTTCCACACACCTTCACTGGTCTCCCTGCTTCAAACCCAGCCAAACTGGTCGAATAGAGTTAGTGGTTCGAAGCCGGTTCTTCCGTGGTTGCATAGCATTTCCAGCGAAGATAGCGCGCCGTTATTCGCATCAGTAATTAATCACCACGACGAACGAAACCCAGCTCACGTTCCCTGCGTGAACAATCCTACGCTTTGAATTTTGTCACAATGATAGGAAGAGCCGACATCGAAGGACCGTGCCACGTCGCTATGAACGCTTGGCGCTGCCGTTAATTTCGTAACTTTTCTGACACCCTTGCTAAAAAACTCTTTAAACCAAAAGGATCGGTGGAGTCTAGCTGCTGTTCAATATGTACTGAACATCGAGATCGCTTGAAGCTGTCCCGAGTGTCAGCGTGGTTTCTGTCCACTGAGCTGACCCTTGACACCCCGTTATTGTTTTCTTGAGATGTACCGCTCCAGTCAAACCTGCACCTGCACTGGGTCCATGACTTGGAGAATCCAGATGTCTACTGTCATCGGGCGTACTGTGTGAACGTTGACAGGGTTGGTACGTAGCCTGGCGCGGGACGGACGGGGCCGAGTGGACCTCATTGGTGCGCTGAACACGCTGGCCAATTGCTTAGCTGGGCGGGGACCGACCGCACCACCACTCCCCCGTGAAGGAAGGCAACTGACGACCGGGGTCTGGCTTGATCCTGCACCATGCGCAAACTGGCCAGGTACGGGCGCACGTTCGACTGCACGCCACGCGGACGCACTGCCCACAAACCACGGCCCGGACGCGATGACCGCAGGCTCGGTCTTCGTGGTATTGCGGCCAGGAATGACGGCGCCACTGAACGCTGAACAAGAAACCTTATGCCGGGAGGTTGCACACCGGTACCCTGTTCCACCTGATCATGTAAGGCAAGGCACGCAGTGAAAAATTTCATTGGTGCACGGGAGGTAACGCACCGCTCCCACCTATACTGCACCTCTTATATCGCCTTACACCGCCGCCGGACTAGAGTCAAGTTTGAACAGGGTCTTCTTCTCGCTAGTAAGCTTCAAGCCCGCCCCTTGGCTGTGTGGTTTCCCGCTATGTAGATAGGGACAGAGGGAATCTCGTTAATCCATCATCTGCGCGTCACTAATTAGATGGACGAGCATTAATACCAAGAGTCATAGTTACTCCTGCCGTTTACCCGCGCTTGCTTGAATTTCTTCACGTTGACATTCAGAGCACCGGGCAGAAATCACACTGTGTCAACACCTGCTGGAGGCCATCACAATGCTTTGTTTTAATTAGACAGTCGGATTCCTCAGCTGTGCCAGTTCTGAATTGACTGCTTGTCGATGTTGCAGCAGGGACCGGAACAGCAGTGGCCGGTGGCTGCGCCGAACGGCCCTTGGCCGGTACCGCCGGCGCACGTTGAGGCAACCCCGCCCAGCACACCCAGGAACGCTAGGCCCTCACGATCCTTTTGGTTTAAAGAGTTTAGCAAGAGGTGTCAGAAAAGTTACCACAGGGATAATTGGCCAGGGCCGCCAAGCGTTCATGGCGATGCTTTTTGATCCTTCGATGTTTGCCCTTCATCATTGTGAAGCAAAATTACAAAGCGTAGGATTGTTCACCCTTCAAGGGAACGTGAGTTGGGCTGAGACCACGAGACAGGTTGGGCTTTGTTCTCACTGGTGTGCTACCGGCGCTACCATGCGCCATCTTAACGGGAAATGCCAGGCAAGAGGAACCACAGCTTCGGAAACCACTGGCCTGGCATTTCAGTTCGACCGGTTCTTGGTGGCAATGCCGTTCGTTGGATTGCCCGAACGCCTAAGGTCGTAACCAACCATTGATAGTGTCCCCATAGGTGGTCGGCGACTGCGTGGCAGAGAAACCCATAAGACCTAAGTAGCGTGGATCTCACGTTGGCATCTTTATTGCATGCAAACACGCAGACAAAGCTCCTCGGCGCGCGATGTCATACAGCAAGTATTCTATGGATACTTGAACGCTGGTGGCACTGCTTCAGCATCACTATAAGGATTTTCGATAATTTTGAGACCTCCTACAAAATGATAGGTTTACAGGCTGGGAGCGTGAGTTGCAGAGAGGTATTTCCGATCCTCTCAGACCACCTTGCTTGAGGTTGTGTTGTGTTGTTGTGGTTGTGTAACGTGGCTGTAAACGGTAAACGCCTACAACACACTACTACCTAGGTGTATGGTCGACTAGGGAGAAGCCCCGCAAAAGCACCAGGAGTGCGCGCAAAACGTGGTGTGACCCCTCCTTTCGCCTAACGCGTTTTCCCGGCCCCTGTTCCAGTCCAGCCCAGGACTCTCACCTAACTGTCAGCCAGCCAGTCAGTCCAGTCAGTCAGTCAGTCCAGTCATTAGTCAGCCAACTGCAAGTGGCGGGATCCATTCCTGAACCATGGTAGTGTCAATGATAGCAAAGATGTCTAACGGTCTACTAGGTCGGCTGACTTAGAGAAGTCCTCATGGTGTGTGCGCACTTGAAAGGCGCGTGCACTGTGGTGTGACCTCCTTTTCGCCTAATCAGGCTTTTCCCGCCCAGTCCAGTCCAGCCCAGGACCTCTAGTAATTAACTGTCAGCCAGCCAGTCAGTCCAGAAGCCAGTCAGTCAGTCCGGGTCAGTCAGCCAGCCAACTGCAAGTGGATCCATTCCCGAACTGGCGGTAGGCCGCTTGATAGGGCAAAGATGTCTAACGGTCTATCAGGGTCGGCTGATCAGGAGAAGTCCCCCATGGTGTGTGCGCACGGAGTGCGCGTGCATTCTGTGTGTGGATTCTCCTTTCGCCTAACTGCGTTTTCTCCCGGCCCAGTCCAGTCCAGCCCAGGACTCAGCATTAATCACGCCAGCCAGTCAGCTTTCGTCAGTCATTCAGTCAGTCAGCCGTTCAGCCCCATACGGTTATTGTTTTATATCTCGTGCGCTTGAAAAAGTATTGAAAAGCACGTGGTTTTCATAAAACACAATTTCTGGCTCTATTCTATAATCACCTTTAAAGCATCAAAAGTGCATGGATTGCAATAGAAATTAATGACTAAGTTTATCGTCTCATTCGTCCTAGAACTAATATAAAAAATTCAACAAATACAATTGATTTCGAATGATGTTGTGATTGCTTCAAAACGCTGTGTCTGTGCTAACTTTGTCTTATCTTATATAATCTAAGATTCAAGAATCTTCTTCGAATTATCTATAAATGAAATTCGATATGAGTATATTTCAAAAGTTTTCAAGCATTTCCATGATTACTTAATGCATAAAGATCTCGATTTTTTTCAAACTTGATATTTTTGAAACTTTCTTTTTAGATGTGGAATAAATTCAACGAAATTTCGTCATAATAAATATAAGTATTCATGCAATTCCAAAACAAGCAAGCTATGTAAAGCTGAAATAATTTAGAACCGATCAACACAAATTTGGAATCCTAAAGCGTTTTTATGAGTCAGCAAATTCTATGAGTCATAAAATTATGAGTCAGTAAAATCAAATTCCAGAATAACATAGGTGTCGTAATCGATTCAACCACTGCTCCTTAACGGATAGATTGTTGCCATTTCTCCGAACGATAATCAAAGTAGAGAGCAGTCTTACCTGCTCTCTTCGACTTGATTGTCATCAAAACTGCTTCCTCCGGCGGCATTTCGACCAGCAGGGCAGCCATTCCGCCATCGCTTACCCGCTGCCTACTACTGCTTTACTTTCGGGAACACGGGACCTATTCCTATAGGGTCCACGCTGCTCGGACCTACTCCTGTAGGTCCTGGTCCAGGAATGGGCACTACCATACGGTAGTCTCCGCCCAGGTGCAGGTCCCACCGTTGATGCGCCTCAACACATCGGCCAAAAATTTAAATTCGTTTCCCCATTAGTAGTAGTAAAATTCTTCTTTACGTTTCATTTACTGATCTACAATTATTTTTTTATGTACAGTGCTCGGTCAGTTTGGCCTCCAACTTCAATTTGATTTTTTTTGTTTATATTGTTATTTCAAGTTTTAAGATATGATATATCATGACGGCCTTTATATGCTAGTGTGTTTTTATAATTTGATAACCCAATCTGCTTATGCATACCATTATTTATACAAAAATTTGTTATCCTAGATTGAAACGAAGCGCTCTAATTGGAGCCTGATCTGAATGCAAGCAATTTGACCTTGTATCCTTTACACGCACCACGAAGCGTTCATGTAAAGGTTTTTGTCCCGGCCAGACGGTGACCCTTTATTGTTCTTGTCCTGGGAGGGGTGTTGACATCATCCTCAGGAATTTGTTTTGGACCCATTGGAGCTTGAGGTGGTGGAAGCTTTAGAGCAGCTCTCCCAGAACGGTGCATGCCATATTCGATCACAGGGAGGATGATTTGCTTGTCAGACAGCAAGCTTATTTTTCAGGGACAATGACGACCGGTGGTTGATCAAAGGGTACAGTAGTTTCACCAAGACGTTACACTTTGTCACCGTTTCTGTCAACCTGCTGCCTGAAAAATAAGCTGTTGCCAGTCTGAGGTCAAGTCGGCCATAGTAGTCGGTCTTATTTGGCCTACTTCCACAGTCGTGCCATTGAGGATGATTTTACAGTCCCCAGGCGGAACAAGTTTAGGGATTTGAGTGGGGGAAAATGACGACTTGGGTCTTTTCGTCATGTTGATACAGATCTTCCAGCTGGTGAGGTAATTTTCGTCAGGGCATCCAGGGCCTCGTTGGAGTTTTGCCACCAGCGCTCTGGATCACTCTACCGTTGTAGATGATGGATGTCATCTGGCGAATAGAGACAGAAGCTGCCGCCTTCTGGAGGATCTGGCATGTCGGAGGGGTAGAAATAGGGCTGAAAAGCCAGGGGCCTGAGGATACTGCCCTGGGGGACGCCTGCGACGATGATGTTTCGTGATTTTGAACTCGCCCGCTGATTGAGACCCGGAATCGTCCTTTGTTACGGGTAATTGTTGATGATTTTCACCAGGTAGCTGGGAGAAGATTGTAGCGTTGTAGTTTGGTAATTGTGGCCACCAGTGCCATACATTGTCGAATGCCTTCTCGACATCGAGTAAAGGCCATGGCGGATGTTTTCGAGACAAAGCTGTTCCCGTCTGAGGATCGCTGGTAACTCGGGTCAGTTGGTGACACGAGTTGACCGACCGCGTCGGAAACCAAACTGTTCCTCGAGCAAAGATGTTGAGATTTTCCAGCAGACCTTAAGTAACCGGGGTGATGAATAGCTTTTCGACCATAGCTTGGATAATCCTGAGAGAGAAGGCTGATGGGACGATAGCTTTTGGTGAGTGGGGGAAGGATCCTTCGCAGGCTTCCGGATGGGGATGACTTTCGCTGACTTCCCCAGGCCGATGGGAAGTGCTAAGCTGAGTCGGAGACACTGATTGAAGATCAGCGAGAGGTGCTCAAAGAACGGCGCACTCATGTGTTTGAGCTCGAGATTCAGGGATGCTGTCGGAAGCCTGGGGCCTTCATATTCTTCGCCATGATTTATTGATATAGGCCGTCAATTCATAGCCAGTTGAGATCTCCAACTCCTCCGAGAAGTCGTTGCTGGAATCAAATGGATGTTGTTAGCATGCTCGTTGACGGCTGCTTCTGATGTGGACTGACGATGTTCTGCCCAAGATTGTGTGAGGCTGACAGAAATGACGACCTATTCTCCAGCACGACCTTCTCTGCAGGAGTTATCAAGCGATCCTTAGAGCCATTATTGTCTCAGTGTGGATCAAAGGTGGTGTAATGGGCCGAGGCTTTGATTTTAGAATTTTGGTCATTTTCAGAACGGCTTAGCATAATCTGGGAGAGTGCGGATCTTATTCGAGAAGTCGTTATTTTTGAGGTCCACCATTCTGGCTCTGATACATTTTGTAGGATTCGATTGCAGCGTGCCTTAAGCTCAGGCAGTCCAGTACGCTGGAACTTTGCCTGCGAGTGACATTCCGCAATCGAATCAAATCTTTGGTGAGTGCCTATCGATGTTTATGAGTTGCTTACCTGCCGAGCCGTCGGTGGCCGTGTTGCTCTCCGGAGGCCGCCAGCAGTGATCGCTTCTCCTCGATAGCGCACAGCTGGCGGTCGATACTCTTTCCGGCGTCTCCGGACGCACCTCGTCAAATTGCTTTCTACCACTTTACCCATATCTATAGGACATATGAGATATGGTCCCGGTAGTGATGGGTGCTAACCACTCCATTCGTGCCATTCATACCTTGTTGCCATATTTTATTATTTTATTTATTCAGACTAAGGCCGAAGTGGCCTGTGCGGTTATATGAGTCTTCCATTTCGGCTCGGTCCATGGCTGCTACACGTCGCCAACCACGCAGTCTACGGAGGGTCCTGCAAGTCATCTTTTCCCTGATCGATACACTTTGCCCGCTGCGCACCTCGCCTTCTTGTGCCAGTCGGATCGTTGTCGAGAACCATTTTCACCGGGTTACTGTCCGACATTCTGGCTACGTGCCCGGCCCATCGCAGTCGTCCGATTTTCGCGGTGTGAACGATGGAATTGGTTGCTTCCCAACAGCTGATGCAATTCGTGGTTCATTCGCTCTCCTCCACGTACCGTCCGCCATCTGCACCCCACCATAGATGGTACGCAGCACTTCTCCTTTCAAAACTCCAGGTGCGTTGGTCCTCCACGAGCATCGTCCAGGTCTCGTGTCCGTGAGAGGACTACCGGTCTAATTAGGCGTTTTGTAGAATTTGTCAGTTTGGTACTGGCGGCGTAACTCTATTCGATCGGAGCGTCTTTGGTGGGAGTCCAAAGTACGGCCACGATTTCCATGCCACTATGCGTTCTCCGGAATTTCTCTGCTGGTGTCATTTTCAGCAGTCACCAGTGAGCCCAAGTACACAAATTCCCCTTCTACCACTAATTTCGATTTCGTCACACCACCGATGCAAACTTGCGGTGGGTGGCTCACATTGTCTTCTCTTGAACTCTCTTCCTTATCCCATGTACTTCTGTCTTCGACGTGTTGATGACCAGTCCGATCCGGCTTCAGCTTCCCTCTTCAGCGTCTGATGTAGGCTTTCCTCCATCTTCTCAAAGATTACGTGCCATAATATCTATGTCGTCGGCATGAAACCAAAATAGCTGGACGGACTTATTGAAAAATTGTACCACTCGTGCTAATCCCTGCTCTTCGTATTACACCTTCCAAAGCGATGTTGAATAGCAAACACGAAAGACCATCACCTTCAGCCGTAAACCTCTGCGGGTTTCGAAGGGACTCGAGAATGCCCCCAGTTGAAACTCGAACTTCACGCACAATATCACCCGATCCATCGCTCGCGCTTTGATCTAACCGTGTCCGAGTTTATCCGGAAAACCGTGTTCGTGCATTAGCTGCCATAGCTGGTCCCGATCGATTGTATCATATGTGGCTTTGAAGTCGATAGAATAGATGATGGTAATGGGCACGTTGGTATTTCGCGGTGCACTTCTTGCAGCATGACTTGGCAGAATGTGCAAACACCTGGTCCGTGGGTGGAGTGTTCGCCCATAAAAGCCCGCCACCTGGTACTGCCCACGAACTCCCCTTGCAGTTGGTGCTAATCGACGACATAACATTTGGAATAGTACCTTGTAGGCGGCGTTCAACAATGTGATTGCAGGCGGTAGTTACGCATAATCCAAGCTTTATCGCCCTTTTGGTAGATGGGACACACGACACCTTCCATCCACTCCACTGCGGCAAAACTTCCTCCTCCCAAATCTTGGTAATGACCCAGTGCAGCGCTCTAGCCAGTGCCCTCACCACCGTGTTCCGTAAATAGCTCTCCTGAGTAGTTAGCAGGTCAACCCCAGGGGCTTTGTTGTTCTTCAACCGGCCAATCTCCTCCTGGATTTCCCTGAAGGATCCGGAGCCAGTAGAATTATGCATGTCCTGCGCGCGTTCCCCAGGTCCATCACCATACCGCCATCTTCGTCTGCCCACATCGCCATTCAGGTGTTCTTCGTAGTGCTGCCGCCACTCTTTGGATCAACACCTCACGCTCGTTCGTAAGAAGGGTTCCCGTTTATGTCCTTACACATATCGGGCTGTGGGCACGTGGCCCTTACGTGAACGGTTTAACTTCTCATAGAGCTTTCGTGTGTTATTAGCGCGGTACAGCTGCTCCTTTTATGCACGATCTCAATCTTCTTGTTGGCGCTTTTCCTCCGGAAAATAGAGTTTTGTCTGTTCCGCGCCTGTTTATATCGTGCCTCGTTCGCCCTCGTGCGGTGTTGCAGCAATCTCGCCCATGCTGCATTCTTTCTTCCACTAACTGCTCACATTCGCCGTCATACCAGTCGTTTCTCTGATCCGGGGCACTGTTGCCAAGCGCAGCGGTTGCGGTGCTACCAATGGCGGATCGAATATCTCTCCAGCCATCTTCAAGAGATGCTGCGCCTAGCTGCTCTTCCGTTGGAAGTGCCACTTCCAGCTGCTGCGCGTATTCTTGAGCTAGTCTACCGTCTTGTAGCCGCCCAATGTTAAGCCGCGGCGTCTTACTTCGACGCGTGTTGTACACCGTCGAGAGTTTTGACGCAGGCATACCGCAACGAGGTAGTGGTCGGATTCAATATTCGCACTGCGGTAAGTGCGGACGTTCGTATGTCGGAGAAGAATTTACCGTCGATTAGAACGTGGTCGATTTGGTTTTCCGTTTCTTGGTTAGGTGATCTCCATGTGGCCTTGTGGATATTTTGCAGGGAAAGAAGGTGCTTCGACTACCATTCCGCGGAGGCTGCGAAGTTTATGCATCGTTGGCCGTTGTCATTCGATATGGTGTGTAGACCATCCGGTCCGATGACCGGTCTATACATTTCCTCCCTTCCTACATGTGCGTTCGCGTCACCGATGACGATTTAACGTCCTGCAGGGCATCCATCGTATGTCTGCTCCAGCTGCGCATATAACGCTTCTTTCTCGTCGGGTCTCCCTTCGTGTGGGCAGTGCACGTTGATGATGCTATAGTTGAAGAAACGGCCTTTAATCCTCAGCTTGTACATCCTTGCGTTGATTGGCTGCCACCCAATCACGCGTTGGCGCATCTTACCCAGCACTATGAAGCCGGTTCCCAGCTCGTTGGTGGTGCCACAGCTTTGGTAGAAGGTAGCCGCTCGATGCCCGCTTTTCCACACTTTCTGTCCTGTCCAGCAAATCTACTGCAGCGCCACGGCGTTGAAGTGAGATGTAATTCATCGTAGATCATTCTGTCGCATCCTGCGAAACCTAGCAACTTGCAGTTCCATGTTCCAAGCTTCCATTCGTGATCCTTTATTCGTCGCTCAGGTCTTCGCCGATTATATCGAGTCGCATTATCTCTTATATTGTTCGTAATGATTGGTTTTATAGGCGGCTTTATTGGGCCTGCGCAACCTCCCTGTCTCGTCGGAGGGCCGTCGTGTCAGGGGCTGTTTAGCGTCCCACCTAACACCAGGACTTGGGCTTGTGCGCTTTGAGCGGCACACGATCGCTTTGGTGGAGCCTACTTTGCGGATACATGCAGCTTTTATAGAGGTTTAACAGGGCCCACTGTCAAACCTCACCACATCCTAGGCAAGCCCCACAACTCGCAGATGGCCTGGGGAGGGATCGTCAAGCCCTTGGACATAGTCCCTGCTGCCCGCCATATGCCATATTTTACCATGAATGCATTCACGTTCATTAGGTGCAATATAATTGCCTACTTTTTGGCGAATTGCCAGCAATATGCACTGAGCTTTCAAAGCTTGCTTACATCACATGTTAAAGAATTTGTGATATGCAAAGATTTATAATAAGTGCCTTGTACTTCTTTTTTAGGTTTTTGCAGTACATTTAAATACTTGTTCGACTTTAATTTATTTTATTTTTTTTTAACTTAATCGCTATCACCACAATCCCGCTCACCTCTACTCTCCAAGATGTTGCATTGTTGTTTTAATCCACATTCAATTATTATTATTGAATGTCTTATTTCGTTTTACATTTTCATATGCAAGATATTCACTAATCTAAGTCAAGTACTTAATATATGAAGTAGATACATATGCAATCAAAATCCATCACAATTCACAGGAATCAATATTCAATCAAAATTTTATCCATTGCAAATTACATCTAAACCAGATTCCAGTCCAAATACATTACAAACTTACATGACATTCACATCCATTCTATATCGGACATTCTAACCTTTAAATCAATCATTTTTATTTAAATTTTCTACCCATCAATGTTTTTTTTTTAATTTATTTATGACTCTTCAATATTTTATCGAGTGTGAATGATTTTTTTTGGCACATACTGAGTTTGTAAATCATTGCATATTATAAAATCACTTTGTTACTTAATTGCACCTGTGGTTCAAACCATGTTTTTTTTTTTTTGATCTCTAGGTTCTAACTCACCAGCAGTTCATTTCCAAATTGAACATCAAATATAATGAAGCACTAGATCCTAGCACTAGATTTTTCAATAATTTGTTAAAGTGAGTTTCTAATTATAGTTAAAGATCATTACTTATTCGAAGCCGAATCCATATCTAATGATAAAAACAGTTCAATGCTAAATCCAATACAAATCTAAGCCCATTCATACCCAAATAAAAAATCCAAATTCAATACAAAAACAAAACCATTCCACATCTAATCCAGACCAATAGCGACCCAAATCCAATCCAAATCTAGACCAACTCCAGTCTAAACATAATAAAAATCCAATCCGAATACAATCCAATTCAAATCCAATCCAAATTTAGTTCAACTTCATTTCAAATCAAATCCAATTCAAGTCCTATACAAATCTAACCCAAATTCAATCCAATCAAAATACAATACAAATCCAATTCAAATGCAATCTAAATCCAATCCAGATTCAATTCAAATTTAATCCAAGTTCAATTCAAATCAAATCCGATTTCAATGCAAATACAATCCAAATGCAATACAATCCGGATTTATTTCGCAATCCAATCTAAATCCAATTCTACAAAAATCCAAAATAAATCCAATTCAAATGCTATGCAATCCAAATACTATCCAAATCTAATTCAAATCCAATCAAATTCCAATTCAAATCTAATCCAAATCCCATTAAAATTCAATTCCATTCTAAATCCAGTCGAAATCAAATTCAAATCCAATCCTAATCCAGATCAAATTCAAATCCAATACAAATCCATTCAAATCCAATCCAAATCCAATCCAAATTCAATCCAACTCAATCCCGATTTCAATGCAAAAACGATCCAAATGCAATCCAAATCCAATCCAAATAAAACCAAGTGCTATCCAATCCAAATCCATTAAAAACCAAATCCAAACTCCATTAAAATCCAATCCAAATCCAATCTAAGTCCATTCCAATTCGAATTCATTCCAAGTTTAATCCAATTTAAATCTAATCCAAATCCAATAAAAATTTAGATCCAATCCAAATCAAATGCAAATTCATTCAAATCGAATCCAAATCTGGTACAACCCAATCTAAATCTAATCTGACTTCAATACAATCTAAATCCAATCAAAATAGAAATCCATTTCAACTCTATTTCAAATTCAATCCAATCTAAATACAATCCAAATCCAATTCTACAAAAATCGAAAATAAATCCAATTCAAATGCTATACAATATGGATTAACCAAATCTAATCCAAATCCCATTAAAATTCAATTCCAATCTAAATCCAGTCGAAATCAAATTCAAATCCAATCCTAATCCAGATCAAATTCAAATCCAATACAAATCCATTTAAATCAAATCCAAATCTAGTACAATCCAAATTCAATCCAACTCCATTCCGATTTCAATGCAAAAACAATCCAAATGCAATCCAAATCTAATCCAAATAAATCCAAATGCTATCCAACCCAAATCCATTAAAAACCAAATCCAAACTCTATTACAATAAAAAGTTTTACAAATATGCAAAATAAACAGCAGTAAACACAACAATCAACAAATTAAAATAACTGACGATCTCCCTGTGCCCGAGAGAAACGTCCAATATGTTGCCCATTGCGAGATATGACGAGGTTTCCTTATAATATTTTGGTCCATCAGTCAAATCCCGCAAATGTGTTTTCATTGCGTTTTGTATTTTGTCTACAACAGCCAAGCCGTTGTATACATATGTAGCTCTATTTGGTATTAGATTCAGATCCTATTTGGGCAACCTAGAAGAATTTTGTGCCATGTGGCACCAGCAATATAATGTCTGTGTCTGGGAATTCCTCGATTTATAATATTAATTGCCTATCTTCTGGCCCAAACACAGAACATTAAGGAATGGAACATACACAAATCCACTCAAACGTTTGTCACTAACATGTAAGATAAAATGAACCGTAACACAACCTTCAACCATTGAACGAAATTTTTGTGGATGGTCTAGAAGCATCCACAAAAATTTCGTCAATTTGATTGGAGGAAAGGTGTTGAGGAGGACGATTACTTCTTAATCTAACTTAAATTACGCAATCTCAAACAAATAGTCCATACAACGATGGAACTTCGAGCATTGCTATAGGTTACAGAAAAGATAACATAACGGTAACGGTAGCGATAACAAAAGACGGTAACAAAACATAGTTCCTGACGCATCACTTACAGATGCCAGAAAACAGGAAAAACACCATTCAAGGTGACAGAGCTTAAAATTACTTAACTTACAACTAGGTAAGTGAAGAATCTTGGCCTCCACCCATGAGTTACATGGTTTTCGTCGGGGAGCCATACAATTATAAATAGTTTACAGTACATTCAACAAATTAAAATGATCGACGATCTCTCTGTGCCTCGAGAGAAACGTCCAATCTGTTACCCATTGCGAGATATGACGAGGTGTCCTTATAAGATTTTGGTCCATCAGTCAAATCCCGCAAATGTGTTTTCATTGCGTTTTGTATTTAGTCTACAACAGCCAAGCCGTTGTATACATAGCTCTATTTTGTGTAGGATTCAGATCCTATTTGGGCACCCTCAATGAATCGCCTGCTTTGAGCGTGCTTACAGCGGCACACTAGGAGTTAACTTTCTGAAATCAGTATGGCGAAAGGCATCTAAGGTTCGATTTCTCAAAATTAAGCACCTTAATCGAAAAAATATTTGGTAGGCGTAGTAGCAGACACCTTTCTGCATAATCGGTACCAAATAGTTTTCATGGAAAGTTTCTTATTTTGAGAAAATCCGTGTTAGATGACTTTCGCCATACAAATTTCTGGCGGTTTACTCTTGCTGGCTATTTTGCGCATATACTATAGCGGCTGGATGTGACAGCGGCGAGTAGAAAATCAGCCACTGCCAATAATTCATTAATTTGTGCCATGTGGCACCAGCAATATCAAGTCTGTGTCTGGGAATTTCTCTATTTATAATTTTAATTGCCTATCTTCAGACCCAAACACAGAACATTCAGGATTGGAACATTACACAATTTCACTCAAACATTTGTCACTAACATGTAAGATAAAATGAACTGTAACACAACCTTCAACCAACAGGGAACGAAATTTTGTGGATGGTCTAGAAGCATCCACAAAAATTTCGTCAATTTGATTGGAGGAAAGGTGTTGAGGAGGACGATTACTTCCTAATCTGACTTAAATTACGCAATCTCAAACAAATACTCCATACAACGATGGAACTTCGAATATTGCTAACGGTAACGGTAACGATAAAGATAACGAAAACGGTAAACGAAAAATAATTCCTGTCGCATCACTTACAGATGCCAGAAAACAGGAAAAACCACCATTCAAGGTGACAGAGCTTAAAATTACTTAACTTACAACTAGGTAAGTGAAGAATCTTGTCCTCAACACCTGAGTTACATGGTTTTCGTCGGGGAGCCATATTACAATAAAAATTTTACAAACATACAATTATAAACAGTTTACAATACATTCAACAAATTAAAATGATCGACGATCTCTCTGTGCCCCGAGAGAAACGTCCAATGTGTTGCCCATTGCGAGATATGACGAGGTTTCCTTGAAAGATTTTGGTCCATCAGTCAAATCCCGCAAATGTGTTTTCATTGCGTTTTGCATTTTGTCTACAACAGCCAAGGCGTTGAATACATAGCTCTATTTGGTGTAGGATTCAGATCCTATTTGGGCACCCTCAATTAATTTGTGCCATGTGGCACCAGCAATATCAAGTCTGTGTCTGGGAATTTCTCTATTTATAATTTTAATTGCCTATCTTCAGGCCCAAACACAGAACATTCAGGAATGGAACATTACACAATTTCACTCAAACATTTGTCACTAACATGTAAGATAAAATGAACCGTAACAACTCCATTAAAATCCAATCCAAATCCAATCTAAGTCCATTCCAATTCGAATTCATTCCAAGTTTAATCCAATTTAAATCCAATCCAAATGCAATTCAAATCCAATCAAAATTGATCCAATAAAAATCAAATGCAAATCCATTCAAATCGAATCCAAATCTGGTACAACCCAATCTAAATCTAATCTGACTTCAATACAATCTAAATCCAATCAAAATACAAATCCATTTCAACTCTATTTCAAATTCAATCCAATCTAAATCCAATCCAAATGCAATCCCAATTTAAATCCAAATCCAATCCAAATGCAATCCAACTTAAATCCAATCCAACTATAATCCAAATGCAATTCAAACTCAATCTCAATTTAATCCAAATCCAACCTAAATCCAAACCGATATCAATGCAAATACAATCCAATCCAATTCAAATACAAATCCAATTCAAAACTATTCAAAATTCTATAAAATCTGAATTCAATCCAGTTGCAATCCAGATTCAATTCGAATCCAAACCTACACCAATCCAGATCCAATCGAAAGGAAATACAAACTCAATTCCAAATCAAATGCAAATCCAATCAAGATCGAATCTGATTTCAATGGAAATACAACCCAAATTCAATCCGAATACAAGTCCAATTCAAATCCAATCAAATCGAAATCCAATCCAAGTACAAATCCAATTCAAATCTTTTCTAAATTCTATTCAATCTAAATCCAATGCAAATGCAATCCTAGTCCAATCCAACTTCAATTCAAATCCAATCCAAATACATTTAAATCGTATCCACATCTAGTCCAATCCAAATGCAATCTAAATCCAATTCAAATCCAATCCAAATCCCATTAAAATTCAATCCCATCTAAATCTAGTCAAAATGCAATTCAAATCAAATCCTAATCCAGATCCAATTCAAATCCATTCAATCGAATCGAAATCTAGTACAATTCAAATCCAATCCGATTTCAATGCAAATACAATCCAAATGCAATCCCATCTGGATTTATTTTGCAATCCGAATCAAATCCAATCCAAATACGATCCAAATCTAATTCAAATCCAATCAAAATACAATTCAAATCTAATCCAAATCCCATTAAAATTCAATTCCAATCTATCCCAAATTCATCTTCTTCTTCACTGGCATTACATCCCCTACTGGGACATTGCCGCCTCGCAGCTTAGTGTTCATTAAGCACTTCCACAGTTATTAACTGCGAGGTTTCTAAGCCAAGTTACCATTTCTGCATTCGTATATCATGAGGCTAACACGATGATACTTTTATGTCCAGGGAAGTCGAGACAATTTCAATCCGAAAACTGTCTAGACCGGCACCGGGAATCGAACCCAGCCACCCTCAGCATGGTCTTGCTTTGTAGCCGAGCATCTTACCGCACGGCTAAGGAGGGCCCCTAATTCAATCCCTAATTCAATCCAATCTAAATCCAATCCAAATCCAATCCAACCCTAATCCAGATCCAATTCAAATCCAATGCAAATCCATTCAAATTGAATCCAAATCTAGTACAAACCAAATTCAATCCAAATCCAATCCGATTTCAATGCAAGAACAATCCAAATGCAGTCCAAAGTCGATTCAAGTACGAGACACTGAAGATGAAATACGTATCTGTCAAGGTACAATCAAGTGGTGGAATTAAATGGGAAGGTACAAACTCGTCTTATGACAAGTGAATCCAAACGCAATCCAAATCCAATCCAAATAAAATCCAAAATAAATCCATATGCTATCCAATCCAAATCCACTAAACAACCAAATCCAAATTCCAATAAAAATTCAATCCCAAATTCAATCTAAATCCATTCCAATTCAAATTCATTCAAATCGAATCCAAATCTAGTAAAATCCAAATTCAATCCAAATCCAATCCTATTTCAATGCAAATACAATCCAAACGCAATTCAATCCGGATTTATTTTGCAATCTAAATCAATTCCAATCCAAATCAAATTCAAATCCAATCCTTCTTCTTCTTCAATGGCTCTACATTCCAACTGGAACTTGACCTGCTTTCCAACTAAGTATTCTATTAGCATTTCCTCAGTCAATTGAATGAATTGAAAGGTTTTCTATGCCCGCTATTGCATGAGTATGTATCTTGTGTGGCAAGTACAATGGGTACACTATGCCCAGAGTGTCGAGAATGTTTCCAACCCGAGAACATCGTAGACCGCACTGAGAATCAAACTCGCCATCTCCGGATTAGCAATCCCACGCATTTGCTCGCAAGGCTACTGTGTGGCCCCAAATTGCTGGAGCGAACTGTTATGACAGCAGCTCTCCGTGGGTGCGTGTGCACGCCACGGAGGTCTGACCAGAAGAGGACGAGTCATGGCTTGCTGCGCTCTGATCGACACGCTGAGGTGTTAATGTATAATCACACGCTGATGGTAATATACTCAAACCCCACATTTCCCTTCTTCTCTCATTAAAAAAAGGCAAAAAAAAATCCACTAGCATAGAACGCATTGATTTTTTTAAGTTATTTGCGCGAAACGAAGATGAACATATTGCTTTTGAGAAACCGATGATTTCCTTTGAAAACTGAACACTAAAATAAACTTGTATGATCATCGTGGTTATCAATCGCAAAACAACGAAATGCAAGTCAATAGGCTGTATCTTTAAAATGTTAAACTAAATTGGTAATTGATCTCACAAAAACATTTTATATTGTAACAATAATCTAAATATCTTATACCGTCCATTAAATCCAACTATCAACTTCATATATAGTAATACCATGCTGAACTTACTAACAACCGCTTAGAACATGTGTTCCCAAACTGTGGGCCGCGACTGCCAGGGAGGTCGTGGGCTGATCAATGATGGGTTGCGAAAGACGAATCTTGATTCATTATTTTGTCCCACAAATCTATCACAGCCATTAGATTTGGATCTATGTAGTGAATGGAGAATAATAAATTTTGAGATTTTGTCAAATACAATGAAATACAAACAATTCAAATCCAATCCAAATGTAATCCAATTCTAATAAAAATCCAAGCCACTTCAATCCAATTCAATCAACATCCAATCCTAATCCAATCTTAATCCGATCCAAATCCAATCAAATGCATTTCTAATCCAAATCTAAATCAAATCCAATTCAAATCCAGTCCAAATCTAATCCAAATCCAATCCAATCCAACCAAAATCTAACCCAAATCCTATCTAAATCCAATCCAATCCAAATCCATTCCACATTCAATCCAAATCCGTTCCACATCCTTTCCAAATCCACTGCAATCAAAATCTAATCCAAATCCGATCCAAATCCAATCTAAATCCGTTCCAAATCCAAATCCAATTAAATGCAATTCTAATCCAAATCTAAATCAAATCCAATTCTAATCCAAATCTGAATCAAATCCAATCTAAATCTAACCAAAATCTAATCCAAATCCAATCCATATTCATTTGAAACCCATTCCTATCAAATCCAACCAAAATCTAATCCAAATCCGTTCGAATTCCAAATCATTTCAATGAAGCAATTCTAAAAGCCAATGTGGGAGGGTCAAGCAATATGCGATTCTGCTAGGTGGGTCGCATGTACAAGTAGTTTGGGAATATCTGGCCTAGGATATGATATTTATCTAAAATTTCGCAGAGATATCATACTTAAATGGGATAGCATAAGTATGTACCTAAATTTCAGATTTATGTTAACCAGTACTATAAGCCAATAACTCAAAACTCATGACTTTGTGAATGCTGGTATCGTTTTTTGAGCTTCATGAATGTTGGACATCAGTAAATTCAGTCAGTAAATTCCAAAATAAACTTCAGGATAATATAGTAAGCCTTCCAAACCATCTTTGTAGCATACGATGGATCTCCATATCTCTCAGATTTCGATAGAACTAGTTTAACTGGTAGTCTCATGTACACTAAAATCGCTAAGTTATACATTTAAAACTAAATTTATTTTAACCAAAATAAATGCTTCCATGACCCACCTTGGGATTTTCTAGATTGTCAATTTTTTGGCAGTCTCCATTTTGCAAACCACGATCCATTTCCCAGCGGTCTTCCAGACGCGCTTTGTGATTTTCCAAACCACAATCCATTTCCAGCGGTCTTCCAGACGCGCTTTGTGATTTTCTTAACCACAATCCATTTTCCAGCGGTCGTTCCGACATGATTTGTGATTTTCCAAACCACAATCCATTTTCCAGCGGTCTTCCAGACGCGCTTTGTGATTTTCCAAACCACAATCCATTCCCAGCGGCCTTTCCGGACGGCCTTTGGATTTTTCCAAACCCCAATCCATTTCCAGCGGTCTTCCAGACGCGCTTTGTGATTTTCCAAACCACAATCCATTTTCCAGCGGTCTTCCAGACGCGCTTTGTGATTTTCCAAACCACAATCCATTTCCAGCGGTCTTCCAGACGCGCTTTGTGATTTTCCAAACCACAATCCATTTTCCAGCGGTCTTCCGCTTTGTGATTTTTCAAACCACAATCCATTTTCCAGCGGTCTTCCAGACGCGCTTAGTGATTTTCCAAACCACAATCCATTTTCCAGCGGTCTTCCAGACGCGCTTTGTGATTTTCCAAACCACAATCCATTTTCCAGCGGTCTTCCAGACGCGCTTTGTGATTTTCCAAACCACAATCCATTTTCCAGCGGCCTTCCAGACGCGCTTTGTGGTTTTCCAAACCACAATCCATTTCCAGCGGTCTTCCAGACGCGCTTTGTGATTTTCCAAACCACAATCCATTTTCCAGCGGTCTTCCAGACGCGCTTTGTGGTTTACCAAACCACAATCCATTTTCCAGCGGTCTTCCAGACGCGCTTTGTGATTTTCCAAACCACAATCCATTTTCCAGCGGTCTTCCAGACGCGCTTTGTGATTTTTCAAACCACGATCCATTTTCCAGTGGTCTTCCAGACGCGCTTTGTGTTTTTCAAACCACAATCCATTTTCCAGCGGTCTTCCAGACGCGCTTTGTAATTTTCCAAACCACAATCCATTTTCCAGCGGTCTTCCAGACGCGCTTTGTGGTTTTCCAAACCACAATCCATTTCCAGCGGTCTTCCAGACGCGCTTTGTGATTTTAAAAACCACAATCCATTTTGCAGCGTTCTTCCAGACGCGCTTTGTAGCAATACAAACCCAAGCCTTGTGTTTTTTATCATCAGATATTTTAACACATTACCAATTGAATTCAACTCACCTTTTGAAATCAGCGTCAGGATTCAACAAATAACCTGGCAGGATCGCCAAAATGTGTGGCCCCAAATTGCTGGAGCGAACTGTTATGACAGTAGCTCTCCGTGGGTGCGTGTGCACGCCACGGAGGTCTGACCAGAAGAGGACGAGTCATGGCTTGCTGCGCTCTGATCGACACGCTGAGGTGTTAATGTATAATCACACGCTGATGGTAATATACTCAAACCCCACAGCTACTGGAGACCCCAAATCCAATCCTACACCAATCCAAATCAAATTCAAATTCAATGCAATTTCATTCAATTAGAATCCAAATCTAATGCAATCCAAATCCAATCCGATTTTAATGCAAATAATCCAATCCGGATTTATTTTGCAATCCAAATCAAATCCAATCTAAATCAAATCCAAATTCAATCCAAATCCAACAAAATTCAATCCAATCTAAATCTAGTCCAAATGCAATTCAAATCAAATCCTAATCCAGCTCCAATCCAAGATCCAAATTCATTCAAATCGAATCCAAATCTAGTACAATCCAAATTCAATCCAAATCCAATCCGATTTCAATGCAAATACAATCCAAATGCAATCCAATCTGGATTTATTTTACAATCCGAATCAAATCCAATCCGAATACGATCCAAATCAAATTCAAATCCAATCAAAATACAATTCAAATCTAATCCAAATGCCATTAAAATTCAATTCCAATCTAAAACCAATTCAAATCTATCCCAAATTCAATCCAATCTAAATCCAGTCGAAATCAAATTCAAATCCTACCCTAATCCAGATCCAATTCAAATCCAATGCAAATACATTCAAATCGAATCCAAATCTAGTACAAACCAAATTCAATCCAAATCCAATCCGATTTTCTCAGTCAATTGAATGGATTGAAAGGTTTTCTATGCCCGCTATTGCATGAGTATGTATCTTGTGTGGCAAGTACAATGGGTGCACTATGCCCAGAGTGTCGAGAAAGATTCCAACCCGAGAACATCGTAGACCGGACTGAGAATCAAACTCGCCATCTCCGGATAAGCAATCCCACGCATTTGCTCGCAAGGCTACTGGAGACCCCAAATCCAATCCTACACCAATCCAAATCAAATCCAAAATAAATCCGATCTTAATCCAATTCAAATGCTATCCAATCCAAAATACGATCCAAATCCAATTCGAATCCAATTCAAATTTTATCCAAATCCTACTAAAATTCAATTCCAATCTAAACCCAATTCATATCTAATGCAAATCCATTCAAATCGAATCCAATTCTAGTATACAATAAAAATCAATCCAAAACCAATCCGATTTCAATGCAAATAGAATCCTTATTTAATACAAAGCCAATTCAAAACAATTCCAAAATCAATCCAAATGCAATCCAAATCCAATTAAAATCCAAGTCCAATGCAAATGCAATCCAAATCCAATCGGTATCTTATCTGAATCCATTTCTAAGGCTTATTCCAAATGTATTCGATATCTAACAGTCATAATTTTTTTTTTTTTGTAAGACACGTCCAAATAAAATGTGTGTTTTCCTACTCAAATCGCAGTATAATGCTAAATCGAATATAAAAATCCAAGACAATACTCGATTTGAAATCCAACCCTATGACTCAATATCAAACTTTTGTCTGATTTCAATCAGAAACAAGTTAAAAAATCTTATTTTAAACTCATTAGTAATCCAATTCCAGGGCTGGTAGCGACCGATGCAGCTCAAAAAAGTGACTTTAGTGACCAAAACTGACGAAAAAAGGGACCAAATAGTGACTTTCAGTTGCAGAAAAGGTGACCAAATAGTGACTTTTAGTTTCAGTTGCAATTTCGATGAGACGAAATTAAGCGTTTTTGGGTCGAATGAGAATCATCTTTCACTCACCACTCTTTTGCCTTAGAACGAACTCAGAAGAGAAATGAAAATCGTACTTTTATCTACTCAGTAAAATTGTATTGGCCTTCCTTTTAATCCCACGGAAATTTTATTAAATATCAGTCAAAAACAGCACTCAAAACTATGAGTAGTCTTCCGAGAAAATCAAATTCTTATGCCACTGGAAGTGAGCGAAACATGGTTATCACTCATAATACCTGTTATCTTTTTTGAAAAATGATTTCTAGGCAAAAATCTGCGTGAAGGAGCATTCCCTTCACGTGAGAATCAGTGAAAATTAAGTTCACTGGATTAGCTGAATACCTATTTAAAAAAGATGCACGATTTATCATAGGTGCCACGGAAGTTATTGGAATTTTCAGTGCGAAAAAAAACGTTTTCGCTTGTCGCGTTGGCGTTATTTTCTCCCGGACCCGTCATGGGAGACTCGGTGGCCGATTCGGTCGCTGGAAAAGTGCCTAAGCGCACTGCTCTTGGAGGCGCGGGTAACCCCTCCAAGCAGCTTTTGCAGAGCAACGTGTTCTCGCCGTTGCCGCTTGATGACGCCGGCAATCCGCCGAAAAAGAGGAAGAAGCAGCAATCGCAGCTGCCGCTGGTGCAACCGGAGCGGAAGGGGAAGTGCCGACCCGTGTTTGTGAAGGGCGATCCGCCGGATTTACGCCCAAAAATTCGCCAGCTGATCGCTAAGGGGCTGAAATGTACTTTTCGGCTCTGCAGCGAGGGCGTGAAAGTGATGCCGGCCAACCGGGACCATCATCAATCCGTCGTGGAGTTCCTCGAGGTCCACAAGTATGAGTACTACACTCATGACCATCCCGGCACGAAGCCGCTCAAGGCTTTGCTGCGAGGACTTCACGACATGAAGGAGGAAGAGCTCCAAGCAGAGCTTGAAAGTTGCGGACTGAAGCCAGTAGCCGTCCACAAGATCGCTCGTCACGACAAGGCGAGGAAATATCGCGATCAGCTTTACCTGATCCATCTGGAGCACGGCTCCACTACCTGGAAGGACCTGAAGCTGGTTGGCGTTATAAATTACACCGTCGTTGACTGGGAGCGATATCGGCCAGTGCACCGCGATGTCACGCAATGCACCAACTGCTTCAATTTCGGGCACGGCACCAGGAACTGCCGCATGAAGCCGCGCTGCAACAAGTGTGGCGAACCCCATCCGACTGACGAGTGCGACAAAATGGAGGTGGCCGATCCCAAGTGCGCCAACTGTGGCGACAAACATCGGGCCACCACAAAGGGCTGCCCAAAGCGAGCCGAGTTCCTGGAAATCCGGAAGAAGGCTTCCACCAGGACCATGCCGAAGAAGAACCGTGTTCCTGTAATCCACGAGGTGAACTTTCCAGCCATCCCTGCTCCCCGTCGTGTGATTCCAATACTCCCACCGCTACAGCCGCACAAGCGACTGGCAGCGGTAGCTGCATCGGTCCAAGCTCCAACATCGTCGGCACCATCCACCAGCGAATGGCCCCCGCTCCCTCCTCCTGGGTTCCGTCGGCAGTCGGAGAACGAAGCCGTCCCACCGGAGGAATCTGCCCCGCTGTACACTCCGGAGCAACTGATGCCGATCTTCACGCAGCTCGCCACTCGACTGCGCGGCTGCAAAACCGATTCGACCCGGTATTCAACCTTGGCATGTTTATCGTTGAAAATGGCTGCTAGGGTGGGCCTGGTCAACTGGAACGCTTGCTCGCTAAAGAGCAAAACAATTGAGCTAGAGGATTTCCTTGAGGAGAAGGAAATAGACGTGGCGTTCATCACCGAAACGCACCTAAAACCGGAGGTGAACGTCAACATCCCGGACTTCCGCATCGTGCGACTCGACCGGCCGACCAGGGGAGGTGGTGTGGCCATCGCTCTTCGCTACAACATCAACTGTCGTCTGATTCCAAGCTTCCAGCTCAGTGTCATCGAGGCCATCGGTGTCGAAATCACCACTTCGGTCGGCACAATCGCGCTCATCGCGGCGTACTGTCCAACGCAAGCCAAAGCCGGCGATGGATCATCGGCTGCCCTTCGGAGGGACATCGTCAAGCTGACGCGGAGGCAAGGCCAGTATATCATTGCCGGCGACTTGAATGCCAAGCATCAAGCCTGGGGCAACAGTCGCGGCAATCGAAACGGCACCATCTGGAGCAACGACATGGAGGAAGGCCACTACACGATCCTGAGCCCGGATTCCCCCACTCGGCTGAGTCGGTCCGGTGCCCACGCAACGCTCGACCTCTACATAACAAACCTGAGTGACCACGTCTCGCAGCCGGTTGTCTACCAGGAGCTCAGTTCGGATCACTATCCGGTGGTGGCGGAACTGGGCTCCTCGGTCAATCGGCACCAGCAGTTACGGCGGAACTATCACCGAGTGAACTGGCAGTGGTTCCAGCAGTGCGTCGATAACACCGTCGACTACGAGGTGCGTCCGGAGACGCCGGAAAGTATCGACCGCCAGCTGTGCGCCATCGAAGAGGCAATCTCGGTGGCCAGAGAGCAGCATGTCCCGACGGCTCGGCAGGTAAGCAACTCCTTAAACATCGATACACTCACCAAAGATTTGATTCGATTGCGGAATGTCACTCGCAGGCAGTTTCAGCGTACTGGACTGCCTGAGCTTAAGGCACGCTGCAATCGAATCACAAAAATTATCAAGGCCAGAATGGTGGACCTAAAAAATAACGACTTCTCGAATAAGATCCGCACTCTCCCAGATTATTTTATTTTTTTATTTTTTATTTTTTTATTTTATTTTACACCGTCTTCGAATAATTCGTACAGACTGTTGATCTTATATAAAAATACCTAATCTAATTCCTTAATTCTATTAACAAACATAGTTTTTGACATATTAAAATCAAACACATCAGCCACATCATTGAACGAACGTAAACAAGAATCGAATGGATTGTAAAAACCATAGTTAGTTCTGTGGTGTGGAAGGGTAAAAAACGGTGAATGGCGAAGTCGCCGCGAAGGAACGTTAATTGGGATCTGTTCTAGCAGTTCTGGACAATCGATGATACCGTTGAGTAGGTCGAATATAAATATCCGTTGTTGATTTACCCGTCTGGTGCTAAGCGTCTGAAGATTAATCAACTGACATCTATCCTTGTAATGGGGAAGATTGGTGGGGTCCCTCCATGGAAGCTCCCGCAGTGCAAACCTTATAAACCTCCTCTGTACTCGTTCGATAGAAAGAATGTGTGTCAGCTGATATGGGGACCAAACCGGTGCTGCATATTCGAGAGTGCTGCGTACTAGTGAACAGTATAGTGTTTTCAAACAATAGATGTCGGTGAAACAGGAGGCATGTCGTCGAATGAATCCTAATGTCGCAAATGCTCTTGCCGTTATGATTCCAATATGCTCATTGAATCTGAGCTTTGAATCAACAGTCACTCCCAAGTCGCAGACTGAGTGTACTCTGTTCAGTGAAGCTGTTCCCATTGTGTACTGGTAATTCCACAGGGTTTTCCAGTCGTGTGAAGGAAATAACACTGCACTTCTTTTCGTTCACGAGCATACCGTTGTTGTTGCACCATATCAGTATGTTATCGATATCAGCCTGCAGCTCTTCACAGTCCGATTGGGAGAAAATAACACGGTAAAGTTTAAGGTCGTCGACGAATGACTGTTTAGACGATGAAATCAATGTATTCAGGTCGTTAATGAAGATATTGAAAAGAAGTGGACCAAGAACGCTTCCTTGGGGCACTCCAGAAGATATGCGTATCATCCGGGAAGGTGTGTTGTTGACAGCCACAAACGCTTGTCGGCCTGTAAGATACGACAAAACCCATTCCGCAAACCATCCTGGGAAACCAATGTGCCTAATTTTGTCGACAATAATTAGATGCGGAACAGTATCAAACGCCTTAGCAAAGTCTATATATATGGAATCCACTTGTCGCCTTGATCCAACTTCTCGTGACACTTCTGTTGTGTAACACATCAAGTTCGACGTTGTAGAACGCTGCTTCATGAAACTGTGCTGTGTATTAGAGATGAGTGGAGACGCTTATTCCATATACGATTTTTGTGTACCAGCTGTTCCAAAACCTTGCCTATGCAACAAAGTATAGAAACGCCTCTATAGTTGTTGACACTGCTACAGTTGCCTGATTTGTAGATCGGTGTGATTCGGGCCATTTTCCATACCATCGGGAACGTCCTTTCACTCATGGAGCAGTTGAAGATTTTGTAATCGGTCCATTCAGAGTTGTAGCACAATTTTTAAAGAGGAGGGGGGAAAGCCGTCCGTGCCAGCGCCTTTATTACCGTCAAGATTTTCGAGGGCGAGGGTATCTCATCTGGAGAAAACTGAATGATGGGCAAAGCGATGTCATGAGTAGGAATGTGAGCGAAGAAGTTGTTACGTTGCGCGGACGGCGATTTGGTGAACACCTTTTCGAAGAAATCAGCAAAAAAGGTCGGCAGCTTCAGTGTTGGATTGTGCGATGTTGTCTTCGTAGTTCACTCGTGGTGGAATTCCTGTTGATGGATGTTCGTTTCTTTACGAAATCCCAGAAGCAAGAAGGGTCGTTTTTAACTTTCGACTGGATCCTCGTGATGTACTCGTTGTATGAGGAGGAGAGAAGCGACTTATATGACATTTCCAGTTCACGAACGATGTCTCTATCGTTAGCGGATCTTGACTGGAAATAACGCCTGCGAGATTTCCTGAGATTGTTACGGAGGTTCCGCAACTCAAAAGTCCACCATGGCTTCTGTTAAAGTCCGCGTTAGAACCGCGCGTCTTTTTTCGAACATGATCGTTGATGATTGTGTTAATCTTTTCGTTGAAGATTTGGACCATCTCGTTCACTGTTTTGTTGGCCAGCAGTAGATCCCAATGTACATCGGCAAATCTTCTGTTCACAGTGTTGAAATCACATGTTTTGAAATCGAATGTGAAGCTCGCATCTCGATCGCCAGGATTGACGGACTCCGGACCAGGATCATCAAGAAGCAAGATGTAAGGCTCGTGATGTGCGTCTAACGGCAGCATCAGGGAAGATGGCAGCAAAAGATCAGAAGTATTCAGGTAGGTTAACGAAAGCGAGATCTAGAAGTCTTCCATTATAGTTACAGAAACCGTTCATCTGGCGCATGCTAGTGGCAAACAAAGTCTCGATAAGAATTCTCTCAGGATCGGTGGACATATTTGAGGACGTATCCATTGATGTCGTGGTCCAGCTGCCAGTGCAAGTTAGGTAGATTGAAATCCCCAATTGACAAAATAATATCGGACTCTGAAGATTGCTCGATAATACTTTGTACCGCGTCGACGTGGGTAGAATAGAGTTCAGAACTAGTGTTAGGCGGGAGGTAAATGGCGATTATGTATATAGAACGATTTTCTAACTTGATGCGGATTGCGACTTGTTCAAGGTTGTTGCAGTTCATTAGAGATACTGTGTCGCAATCGAGATTGTTTTGGCAGCAATCAACACGCCCCCGCCACGTGAATGTAGGCTTGTTGATTCACTGCGATCACCACGGTAAATAGTGTAGTCTGAACTAATTTCTGCATTCGAGATGTCGGAATGGAGCCAAGTTTCTGTGAAAATAAGCACATCGTAGTCACAACTCCCCATTGACATACGTAGACTTTCGATCTTTGTGCGCAATCCCCTGACGTTCTGGTAGTAGAATGAGAGAGGCTTATATCCCAAGGATCCGACTGGCACTGATGGCTGCACATTCGAATCTGACTCGTCTGTAGAGCAGGGAAAGCAGCTGCGTCACGAGATCTCATCTCACAGCAACACGTACGGACGTGTTTTTTTGCTCGCGCATTTTTTCGAAGTGTTTTTTCTCGTTCTTTCGCTGTTTACGTTTTCGCTTCGTCGCGTTGGCGTTATTTTCTCCCGGACCCGTCATTGGAGACTCGGTGGCCGATTCGGTCGCTGGAAAAGTGCCTAAGCGCACTGCTCTTGGGGGCGCGGGTAACCCCTCCAAGCAGTTTTTGCAGAGCAACGTGTTCTCGCCGTTGCCGCTTGATGACGCCGGCAATCCGCCGAAAAAGAGGAAGAAGCAGCAATCGCAGCTGCCGCAGGTGCAACCGGAGCGGAAGGAGAAGTGCCCACCCGTGTTTGTGAAGGGCGATCCGCCGGATTTACGCCCAAAAATTCGTCAGCTGATCGCTAAGGGGCTGAAATGTACTTTTCGGCTCTGCAGCGAGGGCGTGAAAGTGATGCCGGCCAACCGGGACCATCATCAATCCGTCGTGGAGTTCCTCGAGGTCCACAAGTATGAGTACTACACTCATGACCATCCCGGCACGAAGCCGCTCAAGGCTTTGCTGCGAGGACTTCACGACATGAAGGAGGAAGAGCTCCAAGCAGAGCTTGAAAGTTGCGGACTGAAGCCAGTAGCCGTCCACAAGATCGCTCGTCACGACAAGGCGAGGAAATATCGCGACCAGCTTTACCTGATCCATCTGGAGCACGGCTCCACTACCTGGAAGGACCTGAAGCTGGTTGGCGTTATAAATTACACCGTCGTTGACTGGGAGCGATATCGGCCAGTGCACCGCGATGTCACGCAATGCACCAACTGCTTCAATTTCGGGCACGGCACCAGGAACTGTCGCATGAAGCCGCGCTGCAACAAGTGTGGCGAACCCCATCCGACTGACGAGTGCGACAAAATGGAGGTGGCCGATCCCAGAGCGCCAACTGAGGCGACAAACATCGGGCCACCACAAAGGGCTGCCCAAAGCGAGCCGAGTTCCTTGAAATCCGGAAGAAGGCTTCCACCAGGACCATTCCGAAGAAGAACCGTGTTCCTGTAATCAACGAGGTGAACTTTCCAACCATCCCGGCTCCCCGTCGTGTGATTCCAAAACTCCCACCGCTACAGCCGCACAAGCGACTGGCAGCGGCAGCTGCATCGGTCCAAGCTCCAGCATCGTCGGCACCATCCACCAGCGAATGGCCTCCGCTTCCTCCTCCTGGGTTCCGTCGGCAGTCGGAGAACGAAGCCGTCCCACCGGAAGAATCTGCCCCGCTGTACACTCCGGAGCAACTGATGCCGATCTTCGCGCAGCTCGCCACTCGACTGCGCGGCTGCAAAACCCGATTCGACCAGGTCTTCACACTTGGCATGTACATCATTGAAAATGGCTGCTAGGGTGGGCCTGGTCAACTGGAACGCTTGCTCGCTAAAGAGCAAATCAATCGAGCTGAAGGATTTCCTTGAGGAGAAGGAAATAGACGTGGCGTTCATCACCGAAACGCACCTAAAACCGGAGGTGAACGTCAACATCCCGGACTTCCGCATCGTGCGACTCGACCGGCCGACCAGGGAAGTGGTGTGGCCATCGCTCTTCGCTACAACATCAACTGTCGTCTGCTTCCAAGCTTCCAGCTCAGTGTCATCGAGGCCATCGGTGTCGAAATCACCACTTCGGTCGGCACAATCGCGCTCATCGCGGCGTACTGTCCAACGCAGGCCAAAGCCGGCGATGGATCATCGGCTGCCCTTCGGAGGGACATCGTCAAGCTGACGCGGAGGCAAGGCCAGTATATCATTGCCGGCGACTTGAATGCCAAACATCAAGCCTGGGGCAACAGTCGCGGCAATCGAAACGGCACCATCTGGGGCAACGACATGGAGGAAGGCCACTACGATCCTGAGCCCGGATTCCCCCACTCGGCTGAGTCGGTCCGGTGCCCACGCAACGCTCGACCTCTACGTAACAAACATGAGTGACCACGTCTCGCAGCCGGTTGTATACCAGGAGCTCAGTTCGGATCACTATCCGGTGGTGGCGGAACTGGGCTCCTCGGTCAATCGGCACCAGCAGTTACGGCGGAACTACCACCGAGTGAACTGGCAGCGTTTCCAGCAGTGCGTCGATAACATCGTCGACTACGAGGTGCGTCCGGAGACGCCGGAAAGTATCGACCGCCAGCTGTGCACTATCGAGGAGGCGATCACGGCGGCCCGAGAGCAACACGTACCGACGGCTCGGCAGGTAAGCAACTCCTTAAACATCGATACACTCACCAAAGATTTGATTCGATTGCGGAATGTCACTCGCAGGCAGTTTCAGCGTACTGGACTGCCTGAGCTTAAGGCACGCTGCAATCGAATCTCAAAAATTATCAAGGCCAGAATGGTGGACCTCAAAAATAACGACTTCTCGAATAAGATCCGCACTCTCCCAGATTATGCTAAGCCGTTCTGGAAAATGTTCAAAATTCTAAAATCCAAGCCTCGGCCCATTCCACCTTTGATCCCACTAGACAATAATGGCTCTAAGGATCGCTTGATAACTCCTGCAGAGAAGGTCGCTGAAATAGGTCGTCACTTCGTCAGCTCACACAATCTTGGACAGAACATCGTCCAGTCCACACGAAGCAGCCGTCAACAAGCATGCTAACAACATCCATTTGATTCCCAACGACTTCTCGGAGGAGTTGGAGATCTCAGCTGACGAATTGACGGCCTATATCAAATCGTCGAAGAACATGAAGGCCCCAGGCTTCGACAGCATCCTGAATCTCGAGCTCAAACACATGAGTGCTCCGTTCTTTGAGCACCTCTCGCTGATCTTTAATCAGTGTCTCCGGCTTAGCTACTTCCCATCGTCCTGGAAGTCAGCGAAAGTCATCCCATCCGGAAGCCTGGGAAGGATCCTTCCTCCCCAAAAGTTATCGACCCATCAGCCTTCTCTCAGGGTTATCCAAGCTATTCGAAAAAGCTATTCATCATCGGTTACTTGAGTCTGCCGAAAATCTCAACATCTTGCTCGAGGAACAGTTTGGTTTCCGACGCGGTCGGTCAACTGTACACCAACTGACCTGAGTTACCAACGTCCTCAGACGGAACAAGTTTGTCTCGAAAACATCCGCCATGGCCTTACTCGATGTCGAGAAGGCATTTGACAATGTATGGCATGATGGCCTGGTGTACAAACTACAACGCTACAATCTTCCCAGCTACCTGGTGAAAATCATCAACAATTACCTGTCGGCAAGGACATTCCGGGTCTCAATCAGCGGAGCGAGTTCCAATGCGCACAACATCGTCGCAGGCGTTCCCCAGGGCAGTATCCTCGGGCCCCTGCTTTTCAATCTGTTCACCTCCGACATGCCAGAACCTCCAGAAGGCGGCATTCTGTCTCTGTTCGCAGATGACACATCCATCGTCTACAACGGTAGAGTGATCAGAGCGCTAGTGGCAAAACTCCAACTAGGCCTGGATGCCCTGACAGAGTACCTCACCAGCTGGAAGATCTGTATCAACGCGGCGAAGACCCAGGTCATCATTTTCGCCCACTCCAAATCCCCTAAACTTGTTCCGCCTGGGGACTGTAAAATCATCCTCAATGGCACGACTGTGGAATGGGCCAATGAGGCCGACTACCTTGGCTTGACCCTCGACAGCAAGCTTATTTTCAGGCAACAGGTTGACAAAACGGTGACAAAATGTAACGTTTTATTGAAATTGCTGTACCCTTTGATCAACCGCCGGTCGTCATTGTCCCTGAAAAATAAGCTTGCTGTCTACAAGCAAATCATCCTCCCTGTGATCGAATATGGCATGCCGGTCTGGGAGAGCTGCGCTAAAACCCACCACCTCAAACTTCAACGGGTCCAAAACAAATTCCTGAGGATGATCCTCAACACCCTCCCAGGACAAGAACATCCGAGGTCCACCGTCTGGCCGGAATAAAACCTTACATGAACGCTTTGGTGAGTGTAAAGAAAAGTTTAGGGTCCGTTGCTTGCACTCGGACCAACAAGCGCTTAGGGCGCTAGTTCCAATCTAGGTTATCAAATTTTTATTGTAAATATTAGTGTACATAGTAGTTAGGTTATCAAATTTTAAAAAACACTAGCGCCTCCTGAAGGCCGTCATGATACATTATATTTTAAAACTTAAGTCAAACATTATAATCATAATAATAACAATAATTGGAATTGAAGTTGGAGGGCCAACCGGCCGATCACTGTACATGTTAAAATTAATTGTAGAACAAAAAATGTTTTAAATAAAGAAGAATTTTACTACTAAGCAGCTGCGAGAGGAAACATTATCAGCGCAAGCAGTGTGCTCGATGGTATTGTACTTGCCTGATCGCACAGGCTGGAAGTCCCTTACACTGATCCCAACCACAGGGCCGGGACGGCTGTTGTTCGCTGGCTGGATGGTCGCGACTGTGGTGGGGGCCCAGGACTTCCAAAGTGCTTTTTCGTGCGCCCCGGATGTTGAATTGCTAGGTTGCATGTTATATAGCGATGCGAATCGTAGAAATCGGTGTGACTATTGGGAGAAATAGCTTCAGAGCCGGCAGTGTTCGTAACAGGGTTGTACTTGCCTGGTCGCCCAGGCTGGAAGCCCCTTACACCGATCCCAACCACAGGGCCGGGACGGCTGTTGGCCGCTGGCTGGATGATCGCGACTGTGGTGGGGGGCTTCAGGGCTTCCAAAGTGCTTTTCGTTGTGCGTCCCGGACGATGAATCGTTGGTGGATTACAGATGGGAAAATCCGAGTCGAAGAATGTTTGGCGGCTGTTGGATGAAATATCATCAGAGCGATTGTTGTTCTTTGATTGATTGTACTTGCCTGATGATGCAGGCTGGAAGCCCCTTTCACCGGACCCAAACACAGGACCAGGACGGCTGTTGGACGCTGGCTGGAGGGTCACGACTGTGATGGGGGGCATTGGGGCTTCCAATGTGCCTGATGCTGTGCGTCCTGGGTACGTTGTATAGGAGATTCGATTTACATTGAGAGCTTTCAAGTTCATCTGTTGTTCGGCATGCGTAGAGTAGGTCCATTTTTTTGGTTCAGTTCGAACGATCGTACTGTTATTCCTTCCGGCCAGTACCAGGCATCGCCGATGATTTTCGAATAGGATTTACAAACGGTGATTTTGAACGATACGAAGGAGAGGTCGGCTGTTTTTCCCTCGAGGAACCAATTTGGTCACTTTTATTAGTGATGGGTCTGCATTAGAAATGTCGACGACATGCAATTTAACATCGTCTTCACTCTGGTCCGGCGCGAAAGGTGTGACGTAGAATGACTCGACATCGATGGGTTGAGGATTGGCATCAGCAACTCTTAACAAGGGATTTCTGGGTCTTACATCGTCTCTATTGGTAACAGATCCATTTTCCACATGATGTAAGTTGGGGCTGCCAAAGCTTTTGGAGGGAGGTACGAAATCGATGTTATTGGCGGGGCGTTTTATTCTATCGGCGGAAGGTGCAGGAGTCGACACATTGATTCGGGTTGCGTTTGAATTGGACGATGATGTTGGGGTTTGTCTACAATTTGCACGCGTTTGTTGGATCCGATCGTAAATTTATCCGGGAGTTGAATAATTGAGCTGTTCACTTCGTCTAGGACCTCAAAGAATGAGGTTTCATCACAGGATCTTGAGCGATTGATTGGATCTTCAGTAGTCTCATCAAGAGTCAGCTTGTCAATGCTCTTGAGGAAGGATGTTTGTTGAAGCGAGTTATTCGTGGATTTCAATTGTTGGTTTTCGTAGATGATTTTATTAATCCTTCGAAGATTTTCTCCATAGTTTCCAAGCCGTGTATCCATGGAATCCGTGCGGATTAATAATTCCCGTAGAGCTTTCATTATGGTTTTGTCTCGCTCGTACACTGCAGGCTCAAAATTGAGGCGGCAAGAATCGCAAAACCAAAAAAGGCCCACTTTTGCTGTCCAAGATGCATGTTGGGATTTGGTTAGTCCCGCACACGTGAGATGATAAATGCCTCCGCACGTTCCACTACAAACCACTGCTCTCTCTGATCCCATAGATCTTGAGCATAATTGGCAGTGTTCCATGACAGGATGAGCCACAGGAAAACAGGTACAAAGTTCCGGAATGTGACGGTGCGATGCCGGTAGAAGCCGATTGCATGCAAGTATGCAACACAGATGGGTGTAGCTTTAAGCTGTACGACGACGGGGCGATACGCCTACCAATATGCAGCGTTGTAAGCGGCAATGCAGCTTCTCGTATTATCGGGTAGGTGCTGTTTCAGAAAGCCCGCAGCAAGTTGATGTGGATGAAAATAGCTGAGATATGTTTTCACAATGTTAATATACACTGATCACTGTTTGGCGGTCGTAAAACATCATTTGCTGATATTCACACTCAACACGAAACGCGCGGGCAAACACGAACGAATTATAGGGCGTCGAAACAACATAAAAACAAGCGAGAAAGAGGAGCTTTGTTTAGCCGTGGCTTAACTTCTTCAGTGTTGCCAGCTCACACAATCTTGGGCAGAACATCGTCAGTCCACACGAAGCAGCCGTCAACGAGCATGCTAACAACATCAATTTGATTCCCAACGACTTCTCGGAGGAGTTGGAGATCTCAGCTGACGAATTGACGGGCTATATCAAATCGTCGAAGAACATGAAGGCCCCAGGCTTCGACAGCATCCTGAATCTCGAGCTCAAACACATGAGTGCTCTGTTCTTTGAGCATCTCTCGCTGATCTTTAATCAGTGTCTCGGCTCAGCTACTTCCCATCGTCCTGGAAGTCAGCGAAAGTCATCCCATCCGGAAGCCTGGGAAGGATCCTTCCTCCCCAAAAGTTATCGACCCATCAGCCTTCTCTCAGGGTTATCCAAGCTATTCGAAAAGCTATTCATCATCGGTTACTTGAGTCTGCCGAAAATCTCAACATCTTGCTCGAGGAACAGTTTGGTTTCCGACGCGGTCAGTCAACTGTACACCAACTGACTCGAGTTACCAACGTCCTCAGACGGAACAAGTTTGTCTCAAAAACATCCGCCATGGCCTTACTCGATGTCGAGAAGGCATTTGACAATGTATGGCATTATGGCCTGACGTACAAACTACAACGCTATAATCTTCCCAGCTACCTGGTGAAAATCATCAACAATTACCTGTCGGCAAGGACATTCCAGATCTCAATCGGCGAAGCGAGTTCCAATGCGCACAACATCGTCGCAGGCGTCCCCCAGGGTAGTATCCTCAGGCCCTTGATTTCCAATCTGTTCACCTCCGACATGCCAGAACCTCCAGAAGGCAGCACACTGTCTCTGTTCGCCGATGACACCAGAGTGATCAGAGCACTAGTGGCAAAACTCCAACGAGGGCTGGATGCAATGACAGAGTACATCACCAGCTGGAAGATCTGTATCAACGCAGCGGAGACCCAGGTCATCATTTTCCCCCACTCCAAATCCCTAAACTTGTTCCGCCTGGGGACTGTAAAATCATCCTCAATGGCACGACTGTGGAATGGGCCAATGAGGCCGACTACCTTGCTTGACCCTCGACAGCAAGCTTATTTTCAGGCAACAGATTGACAAAACGGTGACAAAGTGTAGCGTTTTGTTGAAACTACTGTACCCTTTGATCAACCGCCGGTCGTCATTGTCCCTGAAAATAAGCTTGCTGTCTACAAGCAAATCATCCTCCCTGTGATCGAATATGGCATGCCGGTCTGGGAGAGCTGCGCTAAAACCCACCACCTCAAACTTCAACGGGTCCAAAACAAATTCCTGAGGATGATCCTCAACACCCCTCCCAGGACAAGAACATCCGAGGTTCACCGTCTGGCCGGAATAAAAACCTTACATGAACGCTTTGGTGAGTGTAAAGAAAAGTTTAGGGTCCGTTGCTTGCACTCGGACCAAGAAGCGCTTAGGGCGCTAGTTCCAATCTAGGTTATCAAATTTTTTATTGTAAATATTAGTGTACATAGTAGTTAGGTTATCAAATTTTAAAAAACACACTAGCGCCTCCTGAAGGCCGTCATGATACATTATATTTTAAAAATTAAGTAGAAACATATAAATAATAATAATAATAATAATTAAAATTGAAGTTGGAGGGCCAAGCCGGCCGATCACTGTACATGTCAAAAATAATTGTAAAACAAAAAATGTGTAAATAAAGAAGAATTTTACTACTACTACTGCAAAAAAAAACAACAGTACGGATCGTTTGGGTAGAAAACGGAACAAAAATTATGAAGATCCAGTACAACGAGCCTGGGATTGAACGCCTAACCTCCTGCTTATACTGCAGGACTATGCTCTCTGAACTATTTTATTTTATTTTTCTAAAATACGCAGATTTCCCATCTTGCTGTACGTATTCATGAACGATTTTTGCTATGGAATTCGATAGCGCATGCAATCTTCAAAATTGGGGAGACTTGATTCTCTCTCTATAACATCTACTCAATAAATATTTTTTTAGAGCAAACCCTTCATCACATCTGTCAAATCTACAAAAAAAAGCCGCTTGAGAACAAATTTATATTTTATTGAATTTGTTTGCCAAACTTCTCAAGTCTAAGAATCAAGTCTCCTCATATTGTGACAACAACTCAAAATCCAATTATCCTGAAATTGTGGTGGAATGTTTTTATCAGTAAAGATCATTTAGCATATTGACGGCTTGTGCTGTGAAAAATGATAGCATTTTGTCAATATTAGGGAAGTTGTTCAAATTTTGCTAGTCACTCAAAAACATCTTTAGGAGGGACAAACACAGTAAATAATAGAGTAAATAAGGTTGTCAATCAAAAAATAATTCGCCACATAACGATCTTTTGTCTAGAGGATCTATAATAAAAGTACGCTCCAACAATACTGCTATAGTTCTCGGTAAAACAGCGGAGAATTAAGTCTCCCAAGGGGTCAAGTCTCCCCCGTTCTCCTACTGTATAAAGTTTGAGCACAGACAAACAGACATAACACTCGTCAAATTTCCATCGTTCACTGATTTAATGGTTAACTCAAATAATCATTAGTTGGCCAATCGATCACTCGTGGCGCGCGCATCGTATTTGCTCGAGTTTGACGTTTGCTCACTATCGCCATCTGGTTCGTGATTTGCTCAACTAACTGAAATCAACAGATGTCGTTAGCGTTTGATTTATTTGTTTATCATCAGACTAAGGCCGGAGTGGCCTGTGCTGCACATAAAAGACTTCTCCATTCAGCTCGGTTCATGGCTGCACTTCGCCAACCACGCAGTCTGCGGAGGGTCCGCAAGTCGTCCTCCACCTGATCGATCCACCTTGCCCGCTGTGCACCTCGCCTTCTTGTTCCCGTCGGATCGTTGTCGAGAACCATTTTCAACCGGATTACTGTCCGACATTCTGGCTACGTGCCCGGCCCACCGCAGTCTTCCGATTTTCGCGGTGTGAACGATGGATGGTTCTCCCAACAGCTGATGCAACTCGTGGTTCATTCGCCTCTCCACGTACCTTCCGCCATCTGCAACCCACCATAGATGGTACGCAACACTTTCCTTTCGAAAACTCCCAGTGTGCGTTGGTCCTCCACGAGCATCGTCCAGGTCTCGTGTCCGTAGAGAACTACCGGTCTTATAAGCGTTTTGTAGATAGTCAGTTTGGTACGGCGGCGAACTCTATTCGATCGGAGCGTCTTGCGGAGTCCAAAGTACGTACGATTTCCAGCCACTATGCGTCTCCGAATTTCTCTGCTGGTATCGTTATCGGCGGTCACCAGTGAGCCCAAGTACACGAATTCTTCAACCACCTCGATTTCGTCACCACCGATAGAAACCCGTGGTGGGTGGCTCACATTGACCTCTCTTGAGCCTCTTCCTATCATGTACTTCGTCTTCAACGTGTTGATGACTAGTCCAATCCGTTTAGCTTCGCTTTTCAGTCTGATGTAGGCTTCCTCCATCCTCTCAAAGTTACGTGCCATGATATCAATGTCGTCGGCGAAACCAAATAACTGGACGGACTTCGTGAAAATCGTACCACTCGTGTCAATCCTTGCCCTTCGTATTACTCCCTCCAAAGAGATGTTGAATAGCAGACACGAAAGTCCATCACCTTGCCGTAACCCTCTACGGGTTTCGAAGGGACTCGAGAATGCCCCTGAAACTCGAACTACGCACATCACCCGATCCATCGTCGCCTTGATCAACCGTATCAGTTTATCCGGAAATCCGTTTTCGTGCATTAGCTGCCATAGCTGGTCCCGATCGATTGTATCATATGCGGCTTTGAAGTCGATAAATAGATGATGTGTGGGCACGTTGTATTCGCGGCATTTCTGCAATACCTGACGTATGGCGAACACCTGGTCTGTGGTAGAGCGTTCACCCATAAAACCCGCCTGGTACTGCCCCACGAACTCTCTTGCAATTGGTGTTAGTCGACGGCATAAAATTTGGGAGAGTACCTTGTAGGCGGCGTTCAGCAAAGTTGCTACAATCCAGCTTATCGCCCTTTTTGTAGATGGGACACACGACACTTTCCATCCACTCCTGCGGCAGAACCTCATCCTCCCAAACCTTGGTAATCACCCAGTGCAGCGCTCTAGCCAGTGCTTCACCACCGTGTTTAAACAGCTCTCCTGGTAGTTGGTCAACTCCAGGGGCTTTGTTGTTTTTCAGCCGGCCGATCTCCTCCTGGATTTCCTGGAGATTCGGAGCCGGAAGTCGCATGTCCTGCGCGCGTGCTCCTAGGTTGATTACCATACCGCCACCATTGTCTGCCATATCCCCATTGCTGCGTGCTGCCGCCACCTTTGGATCACCTCACGCTCGTTCGTAAGAAGGTTCCCGTTTATGTCCTTACACATATCGGGCTGTGGCACGTAGCCCTTAAGTGAACGGTTCAACTTCTCATAGAACTTTCGTGCGTTATTAGCGCGGTACAGTTCCTCCGTCTCTTCACGGTCTCGATCTTCCTGCTGGCGCTTTTTCTCCGGAAATTCGAGTTTTGTCTGTTCCGCGCCCGTTTGTATCGTGCCTCGTTCGCCCTCGTGCGGTGTTGCAGCAATCTCGCCCAGGCTGCATTCTTTCTCCTCAACTAACTGCTCACATTCGCCGTCATACCAGTCGTTTCTCTGATCCGGAGCCACCGTGCCTAGTGCAGCGGTTGCGGTGCTTCAATGGCGGATCGAATATCTCTCCAGCCATCTTCAAGAGATGCTGCGCCTAGCTGCTCTTCCGTTGGGAGTGCCACTTCCAGCTGCTGCGCGTAGTCTTGGGCTAGTCTACCGTCTTGTAGCCGCCCAATGTTGAGCCGCAGCGGACGACTCCGACGCGTGTTGATGAGCGCAGACAAACTGCAACGAGGTAGTGGTCGGATTCAATATTTGCACTGCGGTAAGTGCGTACGTTCGTGATGTCGGAGAAGAATTTACCGTCGATTAGAACGTGGTCGATTTGGTTTTCCGTTACTTGATTAGGTGATTTCCATGTGGCCTTGTGGATATTCTTACGGGGGAAGAAAGTGCTTCGGACTACCATTCCGCGGGAGGCTGCAAAGTTTATACATCGTTGGCCGTTGTCGTTCGATACGGTATGCAGACTATCCGGTCCGATGACCGGTCTATACATTTCCTCCCTTCCTACCTGAGCGTTCATGTCACCGATGACGATTTTGATCCATCGTATGTCTGCTCCAGCTGCGCATAGAACGCTTCTTTCTCGTCGTCGGATCTCCCTTCGTGTGGGCAGTGCACGTTGATGATGCTATAGTTGAAGAAACGGCCTTTTATCCTCAGCTTGCACATCCTTGCGTTGATTGGCTGCCACCCAATCACGCGTTGGCGCATCTTTCCCAGCACTATGAAGCCGGTTCCCAGCTCGTTGGTGGTGCCATAGCTTTGGTAGAAGGTAGCCGCTCGATGCCCGCTTTTCCACACTTTCTGTCCTGTCCAGCAGATTTCCTGCAGCGCTACGACATCGAAGTTGCGGGATGTAATTCATCGTAGATTATCCTGTCGCAACCTGCGAAGCCTAGCGACTTGCAGTTCCATGTTCCAAGTTTCCAATCGTGATCCTTTATTTGTCGCCTAGGTCGTTGCCGATTGTATCGAGTCGTATTATCTTCTATGTCGTTCGTAATGGTTGTTTTTAAAGGCGGCTTATTGGGCCTGCGCAAACCTCCTGTCTCGTCGGAGGCCGTCGTGTCAGGGCTGTTTAGCGTCCCACCTAACACCAGGACTTGGGCTTGTGCGCTTTGAGCGGCACACGGTCGCTTTGGCGGAGCCTACTTGCGGATACATGCAGCTTTTTATAGAGGTTTAAGGCTTCATGACATGTCATTCAGAATGGCTGCCTTGCGGCTTACCAACACAGTCAAACAATCAACCACCCCACCCACCCCGATATGCACAGACAAATTTAATTCATATATTGCCTACACACCTGACCATCTTCTCACTAAAAAAGTAAATCTGGACTTACTTCTAAGTTCAATCTATGCGGCGATATGATGATATTACCACATAGCGCTAATTTAGGTAAGATATATAAGCAAGTGAACAAAGTGAAAAAAATCCCCCCAGTAACGCACTATGCCAACGACGTCGCCGGCTTCAACAATCTGCACGTCGTCGGTAGCGTCGTATGCAAGCAATCATTGATCAGCAGCAGACAGTGATGTCGATATGAACTATTGTGAAATCATAGCGGAAACATGTAAAATATCGATTTAATTAATCAATCTTTTCCTAACGCATTATGTATTGATGCAATAATAATATCTTATTGATTCTGTTTTGGGGTGCGTTTCAAAATTGAAAATCGGAGCAAAAAATGATTTTGCTATTGGTGCGTTTGAGCAGCTGGCAACAACGGTTGAGGATGTAAACATAAACAGCCAGCATCGTGAAAACATAATTCATAAATATTCACCTAAACCAAAGAAAAACTGATGCTTTTCTGGCAAATTCCATCAGTTAATCCCATACTTAGACTGTATTGATTGATACTGTTTCTAAGTTGGGCTGAATTCTTCCGAATGCGTGCAATGTTTACTGTTGTCGGAAAAATGAATCCCACGTGTATGCTTACTGAATTGGTATTGGAAGTTTCCACCACTACAAATCCATGGTTGATGATTTTTATGATACAAACACATAGCAATTTGAGTGTCACAACGCTTCACCTTAACAGGGCCCACTGTCAAACCCCACCACATCCTAGGCAGGCGCCACAACTCGCAGATGGCCTGGGGAGGGATCGTCAAGCCCTTGGATATAGTCCCTGCTGCCCATTGTTAGCGTTTGAACGACGATGAATTTGATGAGTAAATGTTCAATATGTTATGTCTGTTTGTCTGTGGTTTGAGCTTTAAAACAAAATCGGAATTGGCAGGTCTCCTGCTTGCATGACTGTATACCAATTTATAAATTGTGACGTGAAACACCTTCAGTTAGCTACTGGTGAAATGCCAGTAAAAGCAGCGAGTTAAACGGCTTTCGAAGTTTCAGCGCGATCATTTTTTTAAGATCCGTAATTTTATTTCAGCCATGATCAAAGCAGCATCCGATGGGAACATAAAGTTTTATTAAAAAAAATCTTAGTCAATAGTTTCAAAATAGTTGAAAATAGTGACTTTTTGCGAGAAAAAGTGACTTTAGTGACTTGAGGTCAAAAAAAGGGACTTTTTAGTGACTTGCCCGAAAAAAGTGACCAAGTCACTAAACAGTGACCCGCTACCAGGCCTGCAATTCCAATTCTAATTGAATCCAATCAAATTGTTTCCGTGCTAATTAAAATATTTTATCATCTCTTGTCACTTATCTGAGGACCTCCGTCTACTTCCACCGGAGTCTCCTTTGTTTCGCAGCACTATGTCTATCTTCAACAAGGAGAGACATCTTTGTTTTATTTTGACCTCCGTCTTTCTCAACCGGAGTCTTTTCCTTCTTTCTCGGCTCACCGTCTATCTCTACCGGTGAGCCTTCTTTATTCTTCCATCTTCTATCTATTTTTCGACTCTCCGTCTATCTCCACCGGAGAGTCATCTTTTTTTGTCTTAGACCTCCGTCTACCTTAACCGGAGTCTTTTCTTTCTTTCAATAGGGTTTTTGTAGTTACTGACGTTAGGAATAGGCTTTATTATGGTTTTCTGAATAGGTGAGAGATTTCTCTGCAAAAATCAAAGAGACTTGAGAATCAGCCAAATCGATCTGAATTGTGCTGCAAAAGAAATGTTTTCTGATACGAACTGGTTTCTAAATCTAATTTTTTTTTATCCTAAAAAACAAATTGTAACTAAAGCAGGCACAAAAGAGTTTTCCGATGATCCTTATGAAATCACCAAAAAATTAAATGGAACAAGATCTTTTGAGGATTATAAAAATATTTCTTTAATGCAATCTCTGTTGTGAGTGCGAAGATTGCCTAAGTTTTGTCCTAATACTTTCAATGGAATGCGTTGTTGATTTTCTGTCATTGAAACAAAGATTCTTAAGTTTTATAATTTTATATCTTTCTGTGCCAGAATTATATAGCGAGAGCAAAAAGCTCCATAGGAATTTGATCAACTGTTTCGCGGCATACCTTGCGATTAACTCGAAGATTTTCGAAAGAATGGTCGTTCGAAATTTCATTGACCGGATTTTTTGAAGCGGATGGTAGTTTAATAGAACAGAAATATTACAAATTATGTTTTTATGTTTCTGCGACCAGGATACTAGTCAAACAAATGCAGAACAAATTTATTATTTTAAGCTAGCTGAATTAGAAGCGGCATTGATTTTAGCTTAAAAATCGAGAAAATGTTCCTGGGGGTCCAACTTAAATATTTCGATGCTTTGCTGAACAAATGGTCATAGATGTGATAACGCAACAAAAAATATGTTTATAGAATTCATAATCAAAATTAAGAAATATGTAGGAAATATGTAAATGAAATAAAAACTGACTAAGTTGGAATTACTTTTCAAAATTTTCTGGGGGGGGCACAAGTAGGTCTGGAGGGGGCCAGCCCCCCCCGCCCCCCCCCCTTATTTACGCCAATGAGGATCACAGGAATCTCCGTATCCCTTGTTGTTACCGTGTGTTTCACATTGACGGTGTCACTTCCGTGATTTTACCGGATTTTTACCTCAGAAGCTGGGTGCTGAGGATAGAGTCGCTTTTCTGCTCTCAAGCGAGTAGAGGGATATTTTGAAATCATTCCCATGAGCAAAATTATTTTGCAGTTTCTGAGCTGTCAAACATTTCCCGCTCTTCGAATTTCTCTTTCCATGCTGCATGAGGGCGCACAAATGCTCGAGACTCTACATGACTTTACGATGATTGACAAACACTCCTGCTCCAAGCTCCTGTTGTATCTCGTGCAATTTTCTTAAAGAGTGCTTTTTAATTTCATTCATAATAATTTTCCACTCGAAATATGATGTGAAAATATTTGTTACAAATAATACAAAAATCAAACTTAGTTAATGTTTATTTTTTTCCACAAATAATGACAATACTTCTCAATATAAGATCTGAAACGAACATAACCACAATCTTTAATGTTTGGCTCCGGCACAATAGAAAAGTTGTCAAATGTGACCTGTCAAATCGTATGGATTTTCCTTCTTTGACATTTAGCTCCCCTATCCTCGCCAGCAAAAGATGTTCCGGACAGCGACGACAGCGACAATCTTTATCTAGTAACTAAAATATCTTTTCTTTCACCATACAAATTTCTGGCGGTTAACTCATGCTGGCTATTTGCGCATATACGATAGAGCCTGGATGTAGAAGCGGCGGGTAGAAAATCAGCCACTGTCAATAATTCATTGATCAGCTATTATGAGGAGCGATGCGCACCGGCGCCCGCTAGAGCCCGAAATATTCATGGATTTTTCGCAAAAGAAAATTCTACTGTTTTTGTTTTGCAGGTTATTCCAAGGAGGAGGTCTTCCAGGAATCCCTCAGAATGTTCCTTTAGTAATTATTCAGTATGTTCTTCAACTAGTTCCTCCAGGAAATCTCCCACAAGTTTCTCTTTTCTGTCGTTCATTTAAACATTTCTTGTTTTAGAAATTCATGTAAGATCTCTGGCAAATTTCTCCGGGAGTTCCCCAGAAATCTTTGTGTTCTTTTAAGAATCTTTAGCAGTTCTCCCAGACTAGTTTTAGGATTTATTCCAGAACCTATCGGGATTTTTTTGGAAGCATTCCTGCAGGATTTTGTCAAGAGTTTCCTGTAGGAAAACTGGTGGGAATTTCAGGAGTTTTTTTCGACTTCCAGGAGGAAGGAAGTCCAGAAGGAATCACGGTGAAAAAAATTACAACGACGGATCTCCAGCTACCCCTGCGAGCAAAAGCGTAGAATTGCCTTCCGGAGATAGCGAGTTCTATTCCCGATTCGGTAAATGATGTTTTCGAGTGGGCATAGTTGTGACACAAAATACATACTTATGAAATGGCGGGCACAGAAAAGTTTTCAATTAATAACTGAGAAAATGCTAATAGAATACTAAGTTGAGCAGCTAGCCATGTTCCAGTTGGAATGTAGAGCCATTGAAAAAAAAAGACTACTTTTAGCAAAGCGCGGTGAGAACTCAATATGTTAACAAAGTCGCTATCCCTAAAACAGAAACCACCGGTGGGAAGACGGGGCGCTATCCTAAAATAGCACTCGGAAGGGAGCGCTATAATAAGAATAGCGATGAGGACTCCCGTGGAGGTGCTCTTTAGACAACCAAATCGATTCTATTGGCCCTGACGAAAGCGAGAAAACAAAATGGGGGTCAGCTGATGCTTTTTTATTTCACCCAGCAAGGGATATAGGAAGTCAATTTTAAAATGCTTATTAAAGCGTTAAAACACATTTTAGCCGAAAATTGTTCATTTTTTTGGGTTAGAAATTCAATTTTCTTTTATATAGCTAACGCGAAAGTTGAATTATTTTGATTAAAAAAACATGTGTAGATAAGGAGCCTAACATGTAGTTTTTCAAAATTCTAACCATATGTATTTAAAAGCTTTCAACATATCACTGTTAATAACATTTTAAAAGCATTTTAAAATACACTTCCTATACTTCACCATGTTGAAAAACAGTGATTTCACGCACACGTCCGTCGCCGCTAGATGGCAACAGCGCGGCTGCGTCAAAGCGAATTCGAACCACCCAGCTCAGAAGCTGAGATGAGATGTGCCAACTGGCTTCTTATTTTTCTTCTTCATTCTTGCTTTGTTCCCTGTTGTGTTTTTCAGCCACTACCAACACCATCCCGGCAAGTGTTGTCAGAAATATTTATTATTTGTTGAAATCATTAAATTTTATTTTTTTTGAACCATATGTAAACAGAGTGACTTCAATATACATTAAATGACTTTGTTGAATTGTCATTTAACTGTGTACTGCAATAGGCGTTGTGAAATGACGGAAATTTATCTAAGAAAATATATTATTTCAAATAGAAACGCTCATCGCCACTTTGAAACTAATCATCAAACAAGAAAATTCAGTTTTCTCTTAATTTAAGATGGAATAAAACCGTAACGAACTATTTGTGATTTAATATCTAACAAGTCACTAAAAACTGGGCTTCGTAGAAGAAGATTTCGATGTGCCACTAATTCCAAGGATTTACAATCGTTCCATTGGCAATTTTAATGATTTTTACAAGTTCTCACAGTTATGCTAAATAATGGTACTGCTCAAAAGAAGTTGATGGCTGAGAAGTGAAACAATATATATATTTGAACTTTTGTAAATAAGTTTATCCCAAGTTTTCATCATGCAGAAACTATAATCATTCTTGACAACACTGCCGATATCAGAAACAGCTTCCCTTCCGAACTTCGATAAACAAACGGGTACGTACGCAATTGTCAAAATCAACCTATCAGCAACTGGTTCAAAAATGGTCCCGTTTCGAGATACGAGAAGGCACATCTCATCGAAGCTTAGAACCGGTGTTAGGGCGCAATCGTTAATGTGAACATTTTTATATTCGGTTAGCTACTGCAAATAAATTCTTTTTCGAGTCCCTATAATCAAGCAGGTAAATCAAGCATATCACATCGTTATATTGCTGCATGATTGAGTGTTTATTTTTGATAAAATATCGAAAACAAAAGTGTGCATAAAAATTGCCTCGCAATCACGACAAGGTGGTAGAGAATTAACACTGTTGTTTACAGTTTAGAACCAAATCCAGATGTCGTGTTGGGGTAGGGATTCAGTGCTCCGCCTTCTTCCCCTGGTTTGTTTGTCTGGCTTTTGTGACGTGTTGCTCGCCGGTTGCCAAACAATAGCAATCATCCCTCCAAAATCGTGTTGCCAGAAACCTTCACATAATGGTAGATTTTTGAGAAAAATGACTTAACCGTCATTTCTCAGATCAACAACTTACACTGTGAAAAACAAAGTTTTGATTTCTTAATTAATTACTCATATTGAGAAGTTTTCTTTCAAGTTCAATGTTATTGTATTGCTTTTTGCTTTGAAACTTTTCGTTTCGTCACTGAAACCATTGACACTTGTCTTCAGCGACTGCTTCCGCGATAGAGCATTTGCACATTTTATTCACTCATACATCTATATTGCTGTCAAAATGTGCATTTGACCATTAAATTTTCAGCTAAAAGCTCTATTTTTTGACACCGATGCACTCACACAACCAATCGACATCAGTTGTCAAAAAATCAGGAGTACCAACTTGACCACTATCTCCTTGTCGCCGAGTCTGGTGCTGAGTGCTCGGCGCGGAAACCCAAAGGTGGGAGTAAAATTTTGGGGCTTATGCGCAATATTGAAATTTACCAATATTTGGTTCGTGTTGAAATAAAAGAAATTTGCAATAAGCCATTTTATGAAAACCTCAAATGACAGGAGACCTAACACTAATATTTACTTTTTCCAAGAAACATTTACGAAAATGGAATGAAATGATGATGATGATGATGAGTTGATGATGGTTTGCATGCAAATTTACCAAAACAAAGACCGAGCCGTCCACTCAAAACTTCGATCAGCTGATCGAATCTGTCTCGTAAAATGGTTTATACTAGTCAAGCTTTCCACGAGATGGTTTGTTTGAAGAAGGGCGCGTCAACTGGTTAACAACTGTTGGAGATACAAGTAATAGACGCGAACGAATAATTCTTTTCTTCCTTGACTCCGATTGGCTACCACTTCATTGTCCAGTTGTAACTTCATTGATGCCATGATGCACCCTCCCAACCCCATTTGATATATTTACAGTCAATTCAGTAATATTGTAAGGAGAATTTAAGCAGATGAGGAGATTAGGGGGAGATCCCCCAGTGCCGGACACATAAGCCATTTAACAAAAATCTCACTAACTATACGGATTATGTTAACTGGATCCTCCTGGATTTCCTGGAGATCCGGAGCCGGTAAAATTATGTCCTGCGCGCGTTCTCCCAGGTCCATCCACATACCGCCATCTTCGTCTGCCACATCGCCATTCAGGTGTTCTTCGTAGTGCCGCCGCACGTTTGGATCACCTCACGCTCGTTCGTAAGAAGGCTCCCGTCCTTACACATATCAGGCTGTGGCACATGGTTCTTACGTGAACGGTTCAACTTCTCATAGAACTTTCGTGCGTTATTCACGGTCTGGATCTTCTTGCTGGCGCTTTTTCCTCCGGAAAATCGAGTTTTTTTTGTTCCGCGCCCGTTTATATCGTGCCTCGTTCGCCTTCGTGCGGTGTTGCAGCAATCTCGCCCATGCTACATTCTTCTCTTCCACTAGCTGCTCACATTCGCCGTCATACCAGTCTTTTCTCTGATCCGGGGGCACCGTGCCAATTGCAGCGGTTGCGGTGCTACCAATGGCGGATCGAATATCTCTTCAAGAGACGCTGCGCCTAGCTGATCTTCCGTTGGGAGTGCCACTTCCAGCTGCTGTGCGTATCCTTAGGCTAGTCTTTTTTTTTTTTTTTACAAGGGAGAATGCATTTACACACTAACCCAGTACACGTGCATTGTAGTTGCCAAACTACCACACGGAAGTGTACTGGAGTGTCGGACTCGACCATACCGGTAATACCGACTAAACTCCCTTGGGCTCCACCATCGTTTCCCCCAGGAACTACCTCGCAGTACTACTTCTGGGGGGACGGCAGTACTAAGCGTACTCGCTCATTATCGCTCACACAGGCACTCGTCCCACGCGAGACTGACTTGGGTGCTCGCACACCATTCACTCCATTTGAGTCTTACTTGGATGCTCTCCCGGGCGCTCCGCTGCCATGCCTCGAGGTGTCAATAGCGGTAACTGCCTGGGCCTACAGATATTACGCTACGACACTCCTGCCTCAGCACGAGCAGATCAATCACACCACTGCCGAAGCAGACCACACGCTACCCTGCCGAAGCAGGGACACTCCCCATGCACCACATGTGCACAACTGTAGGTGTGTGGGTACAACCCACTGCTACCCTGCCGCCGAAGCAGCTTCTCCAAGACCATTCGCTCCATGTGACCCTTTTCGGGTGCTCACTCTGATACTCCACTGCCGTGCCTCGAGGTGTCGATGGGATACCTCGACTTCTACCTCAGCATGTGCAGTCCATACTCAGACTTCTGCTGCGCTTCGAGGTGACAATAGCGGCGACACGCTATGACACTCCTGCCTCAGCACAACCAGATCACTCACTCCCTGCCGAAGCAGCTCATGCGCTACCCTACCGAAGTAGGGACACTCCCCAACCCACTCTAACACACCACTGCCATGCCTCGAGGTGACGACACCGGTATCTCGGGACCAATCAACGATACTACGCTTCAACACTCTTTACCTTAGCATGTGCAGTCCATACTGAGACTTCTGCTGCGCTTCGAGGTGACAATAGCGGTGACGCGATATGACACTCCTGCCTCAGCACAAACAGATCACTCACTCCCTGCCGAAGCAGCTCACGCACTACCCTACCGAAGTAGGGACACTCCACATGCCAATTGGCACTCCCTGGGCTTGTGCTTTTGAAGCGGCACACAGTCGCTTTGATAGAGTCCGCTTACGGGCACTTGTGGTTTTTTGGGAGGGATTTTAGCAGAGCCCACTGCTAAATCCCACCACGCCCTAGGCAGTTCTCCCTTGGGCTAGTCTACCATCTTGTAACCGCCCAATGTTTAGCCGAGGCGTCCGACTTCGACGCGGCATACTGCATACTGCAACGAGGTAGTGGTCGGATTAAATATTCGCTCTGCGGTAAGTGCGGACGTTCGTGATGTCGGAGAATTTACCGTCGATTAGAACGTGGTCGATTTGGTTTTCCGTTTCTTGGTTAGGTGATCTCCATGTGGCCTTGTGGATATTTTTGCGGGAAAAAAGGTGCTTCGGACTACCATTCCGCGGGAGGCTGTGAAGTTTATGCATCGTTGGCCGTTGTCATTCGATACGGTGTGCAGACTATCCAGTCCGATGACCGGTCTACACATTTCCTCCCTTCCTAGCTGTGCGTTCATGTCGCCGATAACGATTATGACGTCCCACTGTGGGTATCCATCGTATGTCTGCACCAGCTGTGCGTAAAACGCTTCTTTCTCGTCGTCGGGTCTCCCTTCGTGTGGGCAGTGCACGTTGATGATGCTATAGTCGAAGAAACGGCCTTTTATCCTCAGCTTGCACATCCTTGCGTTGATTGGCTGCCACCCAATCACACGTTGGCGCATCTTACCCAGCACTATGAGGGCTTGTGCGCTTTCAGCGGCACACGGTTGCTTTGGCGGGGCCTACTTGCGGATACATGCAGCTTTTTATAGAAATTTAACAGGGCCCACTGTCAAACCCCACCACATCCTAGGCAAGCTCCACAACTCGCAGATGGCCTGGGGAGGGATCATCAAGCCCTTGGACATAGTCCCTGCTGCCCGCGACCGTTTCAAAACGACCGTTAAATTCCTTACACACGATTGAGAACGGACTTGTATGTCTGTTTTCTGTGTTAGAATATACTTTTTTGTAAGGTATTACATTTAAACGGTAGCGAGCGACCTTATTAGATATTTTAATTCCATCCAGCAAAAAACTTTTCGGGATGATCGTGTGAGAGCTATATGAGAATCAGTTTGCTGAGTATTATTGTGAAAAACGGTCAAGACTAGAAATCTCGGTCGGGTCACGACTCAAGGGATCTTGGGAAAAAAAAATCCGAAATCGAAATTGTTTTTTCTCAGGGATGGCGGCAATGGTGGCATTTGGGCAGCACCCTCTATTCCCGTCCGCAATGTAAATAACTACACCGCGTTCCAACCAAATGGCTTGATTTTTTGTACATCACTAGATATCGACAGAAACTAACCATGTACTGAAAAACAAGTAATTCGGTTGAAAGGCGCTCGAGTAATGAACGTTGCGGACGGGAATAGGGGGTGCTGCCCAAATGGTTCTCTACCCTATTATCAATGCAAAAGCATGAAAAATGATAGATAACATGCGATATAATCCCCTAAAGTGCTTTTTTTACCTTTCTAATGTGGTTTTTCAATACATTTTACATATGATGCAAGAGAAAGTCATCACCACCACTAGGTGGATCAATCAGGTTTTTGCCTTACTCGTACAACAAATCATTTCACTCCAAAATCGAACTTTTTATAGAAGTCTCGGAGACCCATGATGTTATTTACCAATCGACTCAGCTTGTCAAACTGAACAAATGTCTGTCTGTCCGTGTGTATGTGTGGATGTGTGTGTGTGTGCACACGAAAACCGAAAAACATTAGCCACTTTTTCATATAGTAATTCTTAACCGATTTTCTCGTAACAAGTTGCATTCGACGGGGGAAAACCCTAGTTGATCACTATTGAATTTCATAACGGTTGCACATTCCAAAAAAATCTAAATATTAAGTTTTCAGTCTCTTCTGGAGCCCGTAGTAGGCCCGACTTCCACAGATGATGCGCCTTCGTATTTCACGACTAACGTTGTTGTCAGCCGTTAGCAAGGATCCGAGGTAGACGAATTCCTCGACCACCTCGAAGGTATCCCCGTCTATCGTAACACTGCTTCCCAGGCGGGCCCTGTCGCGCTCGGTTCCGCCCACAAGCATGTACTTTGTCTTTGACGCATTCACCACCAGTCCAACTTTTGTTGCTTCACGTTTCAGGCGGGTGTACAGTTCTGCCATTCTTAACCGATTTTCTCGCAACAAGTTGCATTCGACGGGGGAAAAACCCTAGTTGATCACTATTGAATTTCATAACGGTTGCACATTCCAAAAAAATCAAAATATTAAGATAGCTTATGAAACATAGTAATTAAGTTATAGCATGCCATAAAATGCCTTGAAGTATCAACCCGTGCAAGCTCTTCTTTTCGATTTTGTACACGACTTTAGTTCAACAATTGCAACGCAAGCTGTGATTGCATGCAAGTTACGACGCATTAACGCCATATAACGTTTCTGCTGCTTTCTGGTATAATAAAAAAAGTCGGTATAATAAAAAACGCGCACGGAGTGATTCAGTTTCATTCCAAATTTCCGACCACTATTCTAGTTTGAATCTGGAGCCAAATAGAACAAACATGTTGGTTTCTCCAGCAGTGTTCCATTCATGTTTTTCAAATTTTCAATTAAATGAAATCATTATGTTGCTGCCAAGAAAGGCGCCGTAATTGCAAAGTGGATTGATCCGTAGATAAAATGACGCATTCATACACCAAAACAATTGAAAAATATTTGAATCTCGTGATTCAATCGTGGTTCAAATCTGCAGAAAATAGAACGGAGCGTTATACCAGTTTTATTTTTTTGACATTTGACTGGTATAAAAAATGAATCTAGAACAGCTGCTGGGAAAATGAATGTTTCAGATTCATATTCAAACTGACAACGAACGATTTGAATCACTGCTGATTTTACCCTAATAGTACTTTACATAGTGATTTTAAAATTAATATAACAAATTATTCAGCATTTCAACGAATTTCCCGATAATGCATCTGATTGTTTGATTGGATTATTTAATAAGGCACGAGAAAGGCACAATCACTGCTAGGTGGATCAATCTGGGTTTTTTCTTAAATTTAAATGAAATGTAGAATATTTTTTTCTTACAGAGACATTTCAATTGGTCTTGAGATAAATTACCCGGTACCGCCTTCCCATCAACGAGGGAATTGTTTGATGCACATAAAGCGGCTGTATGGCGTCTTCCGTGGAGCCGGGCGAAACCCTGCAGGACTGGGAGTACGTCAAGCAAGGAATCGCACTATGGCTTAACAATCAACCGAAAGCGGCCGAGGAGAGTTTCAACAACCGCGAATCGAGCGTGCATATCGTGGCAGGACATACATTCATATCTTTCATGGTAAGTCCTATAGGATATATAAATGTGTAATATGCTATGTATACAAAAAAAAACGAAAAAAGTTTAACAACTCAAAAGTAGGTAGTTTTCCCACTCTCACATAAATGATATTAAAATTAAAAAAATCCACCCAACGTGTGCTGTTCCGTAGAAGAAGCCAAATTTGAGTTTTTTGAGTGAGTGAAAATAACATAAATTTGAGTTCGTGAAACCTCATGTGCACAGTGGGTGAAAATTTAAGAATAGAGTAACCCGTATAAAAAGTGCCATAGAGCCTATCAAATAAACAATACAAGTTAAATACATTCTATCGCGTACAATGTATGTATTCTATGGTATAGCAATTGTTTGGAGATTGATTATTAGAATGATTTTTATTGTTTTACATTACATGTGTAAATACTGGTGTACTTTTATTGTTATGTATGAAAGTTGCTCAGCATTATAATTTATTATTTTAATTTCGATGGTGTTGCCAATGAGAACTGTATGTATGATATTTACTTTTTTATTCCCGACATAGTGTCCAAAAGTAATGGCAGCGAAGAGGCCCTTGAAGTACGGGAGAACAAAGACTTTTTCTTGAAGTGTGAGGCAACCTTTACCTGTTTTCCCAATGCAGAAATATTTCATATTATAACATATTACAAAAATAAGAAAGATTTTTTTAAAAAAGGTTTGAATTATCTTTTTTATATATTCGAACCCAGGACTTATCCTCACAAATTTTGAGATAATTTTCATAAATGTTCATATATCCAAACCAAGCACTTATTATTTATGTTTCACTTATTATTTATTTATTCAGACTAAGAGCAAGATTACCGGTGGTGAGTTTAAGCCGTTTGGCACCGCAGTAACATCACTTGACACTTTACCGGTCGCTACTAAACGCGCTGCTATAACAGAACAGTAGCGCCGATGGCCAAATTTGGTAGTGCAATAAGAGCGCTGCTATTTAATGAACTGTCAACTGTCAAACGTCACCGGTACGGAATTCATTCATTTATTTAGTTAACATCTAAACAGATAACACTGAATCAACAATTTGACGCCACAATACACGGTTCGAGGCCGCATCTCTCCATCCTCGGATACGCCCCACGCTCGCCAAGTCGTTCTGCACCTGGTCTGCCCATCTCGCTCGCTGCGCTCCACGCCGTCTCGTACCTGCCGGATCGGAAGCGAACACCATCTTTGCAGGGTTGCTGTCCGGCATTCTTGCAACGTGTCCTGCCCATCGTACCCTTCCGGCTTTAGCTACCTTCTGGATACTGGGTTCGCCGTAGAGTTGGGCGAGCTCATGGTTCATTCTTCGCCGCCACACACCGTCTTCTTGCACACCGCCAAAGATGGTCCTAAGCACCCGTCTCTCGAATACTCCGAGTGCTTGCAAGTCCTCCTCGAGCATTGTCCATGTTTCATGTCCGTAGAGGACAACCGGTCTTATAAGCGTCTTGTACATGACACATTTGGTGCGGTGGCGAATCTTTTTCGACCGCAGTTTCTTCTGGAGCCCGTAGTAGGCCCGACTTCCACAGATGATGCGCCTTCGTATTTCACGACTAACGTTGTTGTCAGCCGTTAGCAAGGATCCGAGGTAGACGAATTCCTCGACCACCTCGAAGGTATCCCCGTCTATCGTAACACTGCTTCCCAGGCGGGCCCTGTCGCGCTCGGTTCCGCCCACAAGCATGTACTTTGTCTTTGACGCATTCACCACCAGTCCAACTTTTGTTGCTTCACGTTTCAGGCGGGTGTACAGTTCTGCCACCTTTGCAAATGTTCGGCCGACAATGTCCATGTCATCCGCGAAGCAAATAAATTGACTGGATCTGTTGAAAATCGTACCCCGGCTGTTCCACCCGGCTCTCCGCATGACACCTTCTAGCGCAATGTTGAACAACAGGCACGAAAGTCCATCACCTTGTCTTAGTCCCCGGCGCGATTCGAACGGAGGGGGTTGGCCCGAAATCTTCACACAATTTTGCACACCATCCACCGTTGCTTTAATCAGTCTTTTAAGCTTCCCAGGAAAGCTTTTCTTTTCCATAATTTTCCATAGCTCTACGCGGTCTATACTGTCGTATGCCGCCTTGAAATCAACGAACAGATGGTGCGTTGGGACCTAGTATTCACGGCATTTTGAAGGATTTGCCGTATAGTAAAGATCTGGTCCGTTGTCGAGCGGCCGTCAACGAAGCCGGCTTGATAACTTCCCACGAACTCGTTCACTAATGGTGACAGACGACGGAAGATGATCTGGGATATCACTTTGTAGGCGGCATTAAGGATGGTGATCGCTCGAAAGTTCTCACACTCCAGTTTGTCGCCTTTCTTGTAGATGGGGCATATAACCCCTTCCTTCCACTCCTCCGGTAGCTGTTCGGTTTCCCAGATTCTGACTATCAGTTTGTGCAGGCACGTGGCCAGCTTTTCCGGGCCCATCTTGATGAGCTCAGCTCCGATACCATCCTTACCAGCTGCTTTATTGGTCTTTAGCTGTTGAATGGCATCCTTAACTTCCCTCAAGGTGGGGGCTGGTTGGCTTCCATCGTCCGCTGAACTGACGAAGTCATCTCCTCCGCTGCCTTGACTTTCACTGCCTGTACTCTCAGCGCCATTCAGATGTTCCTCGTAGTGCTGCTTCCACCTTTCGATCACCACACGTTCGTCCGTCAAGATGCTCCCATCCTTATCCCGGCACATTTCGGCTCGCGGCTTCGGCCTTTGCGGGATGCGTTGAGCTTCTGATAGAAGTTGCGTGTTTCTTGAGAACAGCACAGCTGTTCTATCTCCTCGCAATTTGCTTCTTCCAGGCGGCGTTTCTTCTCCTGAAAAAGGCGGGTCTGCTGTCTCCGCTTCCGTCTATAACGTTCCACCTTCTGCCGGGTACCTTGCTGCAGCGCGACCGCCCGACGTTGTTCTCCGTTGCGTCGTTAATGGCTGCTTTGACTGTATTCCAGCAGTCCTCAAGAGGGGCCCATCGAGCTCACCCTCTTCCGGCAACGCTGCCTCGAGATGCTGCGCGTATGCAGTGGCGACATCAGGTTGCTTCAGTCGCTCTAGGTTGTACCGCGGCGGTCGTCGGTACCGAACATTGTTGATGACGGATAGTTTTGGGCGCAGTTTAACCATCACCAGATAGTGGTCAGAGTCGATGTTAGCGCCACGATATGTCCTGACGTCGATAATGTCGGAGAAGTGCCGTCCATCAATCAGAACGTGGTCGATTTGTGATTCTGTCTGCAGTGGTGATCTCCAGGTGTACCGATACGATACGGAATACAACAACCAAATTGAGAGCCGAAAATAGTGACCGGAAACAAGTGACGAAACTAAAATGAAAGCGCTGCGCGGGTGATTGAAATGCTCGCGACTGATAATGATGCTCTAAGGCTGAAGTAGCCTGTGCGGTATATAAAAGTCTTCTCCATTCGGCTCGGTCCATGGCTACACGTCGCCAACCACGCAATCTACGGAGGGTTCGCAAGTCATCTTCCACCTAATCGATCCACCTTGCCCGCTGCGCACTTCGCCTTCTTGTGCCCGTCGGATCGTTGTCGAGAAACAATTTTAACCGGGTTACTGTCCGACATTCTGGCTACGTGCCCGGTCCACCGCAGTCGTCCGATTTTTGTGGTGTGAACGATGGATGGTTCTCCCAGCAGCTCATGCAGTTGCGTGGTTCATTCGCCTCCTCCACGTACCGTCCGCCATCTGCACCCCACCATAGATGGTACGCAGCACTTTCCTTTCGGAAACTCCAAGTGCGCGTTAGTCCTCCACGAGCATCGTCCAGGTCTCGTGTCCATAGAGGACTACCGGTCTAATGAGCGTTTTGTAGATTGTCAGTTTGGTTCGGCGGCGAACTCTATTCGATCGGAGCGACTTGCGGAGTCCAAAGTACGTACGATTTCCAGGCACTATGCGCCTCCAAATTTCTCTGCTGCTATCATTTACGGCAGTCACCAGTGAGCCCAAGTACGCAAATTCTTCTACCACCTCGATTTCGCCACCACCGATGCAAACTCGCGGTGGGTGGCTCACATTGTCTTCTCTTGAACCTTTTCCTATCATGTACCGATCCGCTTAGCTTCCCTCTTCCTCCATCTTCTCAAAGTTACGTTCTATTATATCTATGTCGTCGGCAAAGCGAAATAGCTGGACGGACTTATTGAAAATTGTACCACTCGTGTTAATCCCACCCAACTTGATTTCTGATAGCAATCTGAATAAGGATTTCAAAAGAAAAACATGAGTGTCACTAGTGTCCAATCTACGAAGTACACCGTAACTATGCTATGCTATGCTATTGTACCACTCGTGTTAATCCCTGCTCTTCGTATTACCCCTTCCAAAGCTATGTAGAATAGCAGACACGAAAGACCATCACCTTGCCGTAACCCTCTGCGCGTTTCGAAGGGACTTGAGAATGTCCCTGACACTCGAACTACGCACATCACCCGATCCATCGTCGCTTTGATCAACCGTGTCAGTTTATCCGGAAATCCGTGTTCGTGCATTAGCTGCCATAGCAGGTCCCGATTGATTGTATCATATGCGGTTTTGAAGTCGATGAATAGATGGTGTGTGGGCGAATCGGATTTGCTTGGCTACGACAGTTGTATTCGCGGCATTTTTGCAGTACTTGGCGAATGGCGAACACCTGGCATATGGTGGAGCGTTCGCCCATGAACCCGCCTGGTACTGCCCCACGAACTCCCTTGCAATTGGTGCTAGTCGACGGCATACAATTTGGGAGAGTACCTTGTAGGCAGCGTTCAGCAATGTGATTGCGCGGTAGTTGCTACAATCCAGCTTATCACCCTTTTTGTAGATGGGACACACGACACCTTCCATCCACTCCTACTGATACTGCCCTGGATGATAGAATTGATTAGGCTAGGGCTTGTTGGGGGCAGCAGGGACTATGTCCAATGACGTGGTGGGGTTTGGCAGTGGGCTACAAGTGGGTTAAACCTCTACAAAAATCTACATGTGTACGCAAGCAGTTCCTATTAAAGCGACCGTTTGCCACTCAAAGCGCACAGGAGTCCGAATAGTGCCAATTGACATGGGGAGAGTCCCTATTTCGGTAGGGTAGTGCTTATGCTGCTTAAGCAGAGAGCGAGTGATCTGCTTGTGTTGAGGCAGGAGTATCATAGTGCGTTACCATTATTGTCACTTCGAAGCACGGCAGCAGTTTGAGTGTGGACTGTGTATACCGAAGGAGTGTCGTAGCGTAGTATCGTTCATTGTTCCCTACATACCGCTATTGACACCTCTAGGCATGCTAGTGGAGTGTTAGGGTTAGCACCTAAATAAGACTCACATGGGGCGAGTGACATTTGGAGAAGCTGCTTCGGCGTAGGGACGTTCCGATACTTCAAAATATCTATATTTGATTGGATACGATAATCGAATCAAAGTATCGATATCACCGATATATTGGAAATAAATTATCAGATAATCATATGATATGATATTTTAGACATGCGATTATTCAAAAGATAATTCACTTGTCATAAGACGAGTTTGTACAATCCCATTTAATTCCACCACTTAATTGTACCTTAATTGTACCAAAATCAAATTAAAATCACTCAAAAGTGACAGTTAAATATTTCTCAAATAACCTTAATCTGATTTCAATTTGCGAATCGGGCATGAAATTTCTTAGGAACAAGTCATATCGATGTGCTTGACTAGAGGTGTGGGCCAACCCCTCAAGTAGTATTTGTTCAACTAAAATTCGCTCTTTTGAGCGAGAAACTCTCAGCTAGGTTGCCGAAGATGGCCGAAGGCGACCGAATGTGACGTCACGTCTAGCATACTCAGTACAAATTTTATAGCAGACGTGACGTTTCACTTCGCCCGCTCGCTGTGGGTGGCAATATTTTTTTTTGGCCCACATAGGCTGACCATACGTACCGTATTTAACGGGACAGTCCCGTTTTTTAGACCATATTGTGCTGTCCCGTCGTAATCTAGAAAATCTGTAATTTGTCCCGTTTTTTCATTGATTCTTCTAAAGAGCTCCAAAATATTATTCAAACAAATTCAATATTTTAGGCAAGAATCTAAAACCAAATACAAATAAAGTGGATGAAACCCATAAAAAAGTATGAGATGTTAGACTATCTGAATAATTCTAAATATTTTGAATTCATCCACTGTGAAAAACGACGAAATTTGTAAAATAATTTATATGTCAGCTAAACAAAATCGAGTTTAAGGCAGTTACAAACTAAGGGAAAATTTGGCCTTCACGTATTTTAAGGCTAGTCTACAGATCAGGAGCTTGTCCGCATGTTTCGCTTCCATATGTGTTGGCGGGATTCATGGGATTCCGTTGTAGAAAATTAAAATTTCGGTCTGATTTAAAATACAATCCGGCGGATCCGTAAACCAGCCAATAAATTAGCCAGGATTTGTTGTACTTTACGCGACGAAATTTCATGAGTCCCGTATTTTTGGAAGCACATGATAACAATATCAATTGACAAGATTCCCGAGATGTGAGGCTACTTTTAGCGTACCTAATTTAAATCAATTTCGATCAAACTGACTGTGAATTGATTAGATGTGAATTTTATTCACATGCTCCGGCCATATTTTCCAAAAGGGCGAGAATTGAGCTTTCCCGCCAAACATTTTTATTCGTTCAATCGATTATTTATTTTATTTAAAGTCATCTTTTCCAAAGAGTATTCCAAAGTATTTTTAAAATTTGAAACAAAAAATCCAAAAAGTGCTGTTTTCAAGATTGACTTAACATTTGCCCGATTTCGAACAAACATCGGGTGAATTTTCCTGGCCGATTGACACGTGCAGCACTTTTTCGATTTTTGTTTTTGATTTTTAAAATGGTTAGAGGCTTTAAAAAATATCGGTTCTTCGGAAAAGTTGACCTTAAATAAGCCAAAGTATCGACTGAGACAATAAAATGAGACACAATGTTTGGCGGGAAAGGTCAATTTCATTTATCGTGCCCACATCCATTGTTTAGAATTGGAAAAGTTTTTGATTTTGGTCAGTAATGAAATCCTTAATACATGCTTGAGAGTGGTTTAAAATAAAATTTCAAAGTTCCACAATTTTTTTCAAAATATTGAAAAATACCGAGTTTTTTGTTCCTTCGTGTTTTTGCCCGCGCCCCTTTGAAAAGTGGAATATTTGTAGTTCAGTTTAGTGTTTTTCCATTTTGCAAGTGCGTTTGTCCCGTTTTTTCATCTAAATGATCTGGTCAGCCTAGGCCCACACCTTTACTGAAACACATCGAGGTCATATATACACTGGATTTTATTTTTACACGATTTACACTTTCTTAATTTTTCACTCATCCTAAATGCTTAACGCATATTAGTTACCATGTGATTTTTCTTTGAATTATTTAGGATTTTTTGAAACATGTTGCAAAGATTTTGGTGGCAAATTGAAGTCACACGAACAGAAATACGAGCGAAAAAAAATCGTGTAAAAACAAAATCCTGTGTAATTGAATTAGCGCGAGAAGTTAAGGTCGTGAGGGATTCCGAAACGACGAGTTCCAAAACTGCCAATAATTGGCAGCACATCATCTATATCATCCACGCTACTTAGAAAATCATCTTTTTATTAAAATACGGCATTTCAAATCCATTTTATGGTTATTATAATATATGATCTTTTTTAAAGGCCGTAATAAATGATCTTTTTTGTCATGTTGGTCTTTGAAAAAACGAAAGTGTAGAATTAAAAATGTATGAGTAAATTGATAAAATCGCCAAACTAATAGGTTTGCTTAAACAGTTGACAGCCTCGCCTTACGCGATTCGGTCGCGTTTTCTCTATCCGTGAAAAAATGGGTGGTTATTGATTTTAGTGTTTTACCTAAACGTCCTGATGCATCGGTGGTGCACAAATTCATGTGCGAAGAACTGAAATTGGACAAAAAGGACATGATAAATGTCCAATTTCATAATTTACGAAACTGGGTCTATGTGGAGATGGTGGATATGGATACTGCCAGAAGATATCAAACCACTCATCACCTGCTCCATCTTCTTCAATCTGGCGACAGTGATTATAAAATACCAGCAGTATACGTAGATGATGGTGCGATCAATATACGTGTCCATGATTTACCACCAAAAACACCTCACTCGGTGCTGGTTGAGCACTTGCGGAAATACGGTACTATTCTCTCCATTACCAGGGAAGTATGGAAGCATTATTTCCCTGGCCTTTACAATGGCGTTCGCGTAGTGAGAATGCAACTCACTCAACCTATTCCCTCGTACGTGACCATTGATGGCGACGTCACTTTGATCACATACCAAAAGCAACCAAAGCACAAGAAGGTTAACCAAATCAATACCACGAAAGCTGCGTTGAATTCCAACAATACCAGCCTACTTAACAACACGGACTTTCCACGGTTGGATACTCCCGAACACGTCGATCAAATAAATCATCCAAAGCAAACGAAAAGATATAAATCCGAACAAACCAATCAACAACGTGAGGACGACGTACCTAATATCATCTCCAACAATAGCAATGCAGATCAATCAGAGAGTGAGTCTGCCGAAACACAAACGGCAAACAAGCGACGGCTGTCAGCGGATCGAAAAGGGAATACTCCTCGCTTAACTTTTCAAAAGGACCTAAGCAACATTTTTTCCATGAATTAATTTGAATAGCGCAATCAACAGAAAAACATGAAAGCTTTTGATTGCAACACTCAAATTAATTCATGAAAAAAATGTTACTTAGGTCCTTTTGAAAAGTTAAGCGAGACTCCAAAACGGCGAACTCGGAAGCAGCGTTGCCAGATCGGCGGTACGGAATAAACCGAGAATGATAGCGAGCTCGAAATAAATGATCCTATAGTAATAGTTAATTCACCAGTTCTCACTAGAAGTAAGAAAAAACTTATGAATAATAACTAATGTAAAAATAATATTTTCCGAGACGAGCCAGCCTCGGGCTGAAAGTCTCGTTAGTAAAGACAAAAAAAAGGTTTGCTTAAAGATTTTCCTGGGAAAGTGCAATATTTTATTATTTTTTCCATGGAATTTCAAATTGACCCGACAAGAAATATTATTCGACACAAAAAATTGAGGGGTGAGGAGACAGGGGTAGAAAATAATAATCTTAACGGCCATGAGCGATTTAACCTTTTGTCTGTGCTCTGGGGTCAATATGACCCCAGGCCACTTTGAGTGGCTGCCATTTTTTTAGTTTTCAACCGATTTTCCTAATTTTTGGTAGTTTGGTGAAACTCGCCGAGATCTGTCTCCTAGGTGCATGTGCGCTACAGTGTACTTTTTCCAAAAAACTTACGTTGTCTGTGCTCCATATTGAAATTACTATAACTTTCTTATTGTTCGGCCAATTTTGGATTTTTGGGGCTGTTTTGAAAGATAATTTAATCATCTTTCGGGTCGTTATCAATTGACTATAGGTGGGCGGGTACATCGCCGGGAGGGGTTTTCGTGAAAAAGGGTACAAAAACAGTAATTTTTCATGCTTGTTTTACTTGTATGTAAAAATTCTACCCATTTTGAACTGCACCTTTCCAAAAAGGTTATGCAGGATGGCGTGTGCTTTGACATGAGGTATTGATTAGTTCAGAGCTTGGCCGCTAGGTGGTGGTATATGTGAATTTATTATTTTAGACTACTCAAGTAATTCCGATATATGGAATTTTCTTCATTGTAAATATTCTTATCGCACAAAGTGGGAATGGACTGTCATGTGACGGAAAAACTAATTAGGAAATTTATAAATAGGCGGCGCTAGTGTACTTGCAATATTGTTTGTTTGCATCTTGCATGTTTGAAATATTGCTTTAGCTTGAGATCCCTCATACGTACACTCAAGTTGTATTCGGCAACATTGTTCAGGATGTCCAGAACTACAGAGCGGTGCTCAATAAAATGACCATTTCTTCCAAGATGCGGCGCTAGTGAGCTGTTATATTTGAGTATATTGTTCCATGTGAGATCTGATGTATTTTGGTTTGTGGTTGGTGGTGGTGGTTTGCAGTTTTGGCAAACATGAATGTTGTGGTAGAGTTCATCAAAAGTTTTCTTTGTATTCAACCTGCTCCAACGATGCTGCAAATAATAGAAAGCGTTAACAGAATATGTTTTAGATTATCCAAGAAAACCCTGGAATCAAGGCCTTTGGGTCTACATGCGTAACCAAAGTTCAACCAATTTGCCGCCTATTTGTAAAATTCCCAAATATTATTTCCGCCACAAGACAGCCCGTTCCCACGCCCTACCAGGTGATGGCAGATTTTATTACAGTTCTGCATAAGAACCTTACAGAAACTGTATAATAATTGGGCATATACAATTCTGTAAGCTTTTTATACAAATATTGTATTAAAATAATACAGATTTGTATTATTTTAATACAATATTTGTATAAAAAGTTTACAGAATTGTATATGCCCAGATTTTATACAATAATTGTCAGATTGGTCGACGGTACAGCAGCAGTGCCTTTCTCTGCTTTGTTCTCTCCGAGGCAGCCAAGTTGGTTGCGACGAGACGGACGCAATGAGAAAACAGAACTGTGCAATAAAAATCCTATTCGACTAAATGCTGATGTCATATTAGAAATTTGGAGACAGTACTCGTCGATAGCAAATCCTTCCGCACGCGATGGCATATGAGCAAGTCAAACCACCTTCCTTTTGCCAGTGGAGATATATCAGCTTCCACACTGATATTCTTCCCTCCCGGGAGCTTGGCAGAAGGAAGGTCGTGCGATATATGCCATCACAAATATTGCCCTCCGCTCGCTTTCAAATCGACTTCTATAAAAACATTCTTCATGCCTGCCGTATCCTAACGGAACTATCAATTCTATACTTTCGCCTCTAATGCTATCATGAACATGTACGTCCAAGTTTGGAAGATGATATTAGCATTTCCATATCATTGTCAGATTTGTTTTTTGGGTGCACTAGACGACCTTTGCTCAAGACGCCATTATAACAAATTTTGAATTTGTGCGATGAAAATATTTACAATGGGGAGAATTCTATATATCGGAATATCTAGAGTAATCTAAAATAATGAATTCAAATATACCACCACCTCGCGGCCAAGTTCTAAACTAATCAATGCCTCATGCCAAAGCACACGCCTTCCTGCATAACCTTTTTGAAAAGGTGCAGTTCAAAATGAGTAGGATTTTCAGATATAAGTGAAATAATCATGAAAAACCACTGTTTTTGTACCCTTGTTCACGAAAACCCCTCCTCGCGATGTACCCGCCCACCAATAGTCAATCTTTGGTAACGACCTTAAAGATGATTAAATTATCTTTCGAAACAACCCCAAAATCGGCCGAACAATAAAAAAGTTATAGCAATTTCAATTTAGGGTCGATTTGACCCCAGAGAACAGACAACGTAAGTTTTTTCGAGCACAGACAGAAGGTTAATCATATGAAAAAAAGGATCGTAGTATGTCTTGCATATATGACGTTAAAATTTTTTGCTGCTCAAATTTTAGTGTTATTACCCGTCCGTTTTCAAGATTTTGGCTGCCACAGTCAGAAAAGTCATAATTGTAGTTTGAGTAATTTCCGCGAGTGATTATGTTGAAAGTTGCCGAAGAATGAAGCATGGGTATCATGTGAATTTGTTCCAATTTACTGTATTGTGTCGGTTTTTAGTTAGGTGTATAATTTGAAAATGAAGAATTGTTTCCTTTATTGAAGCCTGTTTGAAGTTATGTTAAGAGAATGCTAATTTAAAAGATTTATTCGTAATCTAAATGTGACAAGATTTTCGGGAAAGTTACACCTCAGGATATAATCAAGACTCGTAGGATTTCAAGAATTTCTAGGATGTATTCTCAAGAATTCTATAGAATTGCAGCGGTATCAACAGTAAAACACGTGCAGGTGCACTGCATTCTGTTGGATTTGTAAGAGGTTGGAACCCTTATATACGATGGAATTACTGATAGACGGCATTTACGGCGCGGAATGGCCAATCGTTCAAGCTGCGGATCTGGTGAGTCCGTTCCATAATAATATTATATGAAACTGATTTTTACTAAATACGCGCTAGGATCAAAGATATATATCCACGATGAATACCATTGATATACATTTTAAATCCAGGAAGCGTAAATACGTAAATATACGTAAAAATACGTTAAAATACGTAAAAGCGTAAATATCTATTCAAAAATATATGTATAATGAATTCAACTAAATGCGCGCTGGATTCAAATTATATTATATATATTTTGCATTCGGAAGTTTGATTATGATACCTTTATCCATTTGATAAACGGTAGCATAATCAGGCGGGGCTTACTGTTAGTGATAGTGACCTCGGAGTGGACATGAAATACCAGGCATTCTGAAATGGGTCACTGGAGCTGCAGTAGAGCTAACACTTTCTAACTCCCGGATTAAATCTGACTGTTTTAACAGACAGCTTTCCTCCATAACATCACTGCCAGACAGTGGGGGTTAGTTTGTACACACACACACAGACAGAAGGTTAATCATATAAAGTACTTTCTTTTAATACCTCTTTATTAGACTGGCCCAGGAAACAAAAAGTTGTCTAATTCCACGGGGCACCCCCCAGGATTGTGTCTTTGGGTGAGAAAATCAATCTCTGAAAATTTCAGCTCAATCGCTTGTTGCATAAGCTGGCGCATAAAACAGTTTCATGCCTATTGAAACAAGTTTTTCGGGTCTTATCAAGCATGGACTTGGACATGAAAGGCATACTTGAAATCTGTCGATTGAGGGGCTTACCGCAGAAATTCTTCCATTGAGACGAACGCTATTAACGATTAAAATCTTTCAACAGCGTAACGCGGTCGATTTGAATATTTTGGAACGACACCCGGTATAGTAAAGAGAGACGTAAGTCCTACGTCAAAAGTTTCCATTTTTCTCGTACATTGCATTGATTGGTTTTTAATTACATTTTGTTCTGAATTTAATATAGGCATTAAAAAATCGTCGCCGTACTTTGCCATGAACGATTTTGTTGTTTCTCACTATCACATGTCTTCTTCTTTTTGTCTCTCGAATTCGTCAATTCGAAGTGAAAGTTTGTTTCAAAAATTTATTTTTTAAGTTTGATAAACAGATACACAATTTTGAATCTTCATCTATGCATTATCAATATTTTTCACATACATAATTAATCTTCGGATTTTTATTTTTATCTCTTTTTGTTATATATTTACCATGCCAACTAAACGTTTAACCTTAAACATTCCCTACATTATATACACTTTGTTATTATACGATTTTCTATTCCTTCCTTTGTATATAACTTGATTCCATACATTCATGTACGAACCTAAACACGCGGATTAAATATACTCCATTGCACAGTGACGTCACGCACGACTTTTGACAGGTACTGGTCCTGTTGTTTACAGACGACTTTATTTTAATTTTGAGATACTTCTATCATTCTTTGGATTTCCTGATCGATAATTACCTAAACTTATCGATAATTACCTATATTTGAAATCGGAATGTACAGAATGTCTTCAACACCGTGAAATATGAAGATTAAATTTGGATAAAAAAATTCTAAGTCCGAAACGTAAACAACAGGACCAGTACCTGTCAAAATAGTGAGGTTAGGTTTGCCGCGCGCAATGACCTATACCTTGTGTAAAACGGAAAGTGTTCCGGAGTGTTTTGCTTTTCCCCGACGTCCGTAATTCCCCTCGGCCACAATAGTTAATCTGACGACGAGGATGTCAGAAAGTGATAGTGATGATAATCGTCGGAATCAAGTGCGGAACAACCAACTTCCTCCTCCTCCGATCGGTGCTGCGGCTGGCGCAGCCGGGGCTGCTACTGCCGGTGTTGCTTCTGCTGCTGGCGCTCCGTTGGCGATGCAATCGAATTTCACCATCGAGCCATTCGATCGTCATCGGATGAAATGGTCCCGATGGGTGGAACGATTGGAGGGTGCGTTTATGCTATTCCGAGTTCCAGCTGATTTAAAACGACCGATGCTGCTTCACTACATGGGTGGTGAAAATTACGATATCGTTTCGGACAAGTTGGCTCCTGTAAAACCACAGGTGAAGACGTACAATGAAATTGTACAGTTGCTGGAAAGTCACTTCAACCCCCGCCCGCTCGAGATTTTGGAGAATTTCCGAATCAAGTGCAGGAGACAGGGCGATGATCGGGCTGATGAATGCATCGACGACTACCTAATTGCGTTAAGGAAGTTGGCGATTACGTGTAATTTCGGGAATTATTTGGATACCGCCTTGAGGAATCAGTTTGTATTCGGCCTGAAGGATCGCGGAATTCAGCCGAGACTCTTGGAAGTACATAACCTAACATTAGAAAAGGCTCGTGATCTTGCAGTCTCTATGGAGATGTCTGCGAAAGGAGGACAGGAAATTCAGTCCCGGGCCAAAGCGGACGTGAACCTCATCGAACGTCCGACAAACAAGAGTGCTAAAACGACGGACAAGAAGACGGGAAAAGCTGCTGCTATTCAGTCGCACCAGAGTGATTTCAAACAAAGTTTCAAGAAAGGTGCATGTTACCGCTGTGGGAATGCGAACCATTTCGCAAACAAGTGCGTACACGTGAAGACGGTTTGCAATTTCTGCAGTATGACGAGCCACATTGCAAAAGTGTGTATGAAGAAAAATAATGCTAACTAACACGAAGAACAAAAGTGATTTCCACCAAGTGGAAGAAAGTGTGGTGGAACAGAAGAAGAAAGAAGATGTTTTTGTCAGACCGCATCGTGCTTTCGTGCTGTGCGGTTCTTCCTCTCTTTGCGGAAGGAAGTTTTTAATACTACCCGAAGCTATTTTAATTTCAACGGTGCTTCTTAGCGCTATTTGTACTCACTGATCCCGTTACGATCTTTGCAAGGACCCGTGCCTTCGTTTTACGTTGGACCCGTTTGCGGAAGTAAAATTCCTACAAGCGGTGGTAATCCTGCAGGGACACCGTTCTGGGAAAAAACCTCTTAGAAGGTCACGTCTCCACGCTCAGCCATGAGCATTAATAAAAACAAAAGGAAGGGGGAGTCTCTGAATTCTCCACTTCCTTCAAAGAAACAAGGTTTCAAGACCGTCCTGTCAAAGCGCGGAAAAATAGAAGGAAGCTGGAGAATTCAGATATTCCTTCTAACTCTAATATCCGAAATAATTCTTCTCCAATCGAACTGAGCAATCAGTTCGATTTGATTAATGATGAAATTGAGCAAATCGAATATACCTCTAGCCCAGGTGATTCGATTCATGCGAAAAAGCAAAGGATTCCGCCAATTGTGGTATCTGTTGCAGAGTTTTCTGGCTTCCGGAATGAGATTTTGAGTAACCTTCAGGGGATCAAGGTTTCATTTCAGATTGCTAGGAAGGGTGACTGCCGCGTTTTGCCGGGATCCTTTGATGATCGCAAACGTCTTCTTCACTATTTAACTGAGAAAAACTGAGCGATTGTTCAAAGTCGTCTTGAAAGGTCTCCCCAATGATGATAAATCACTGGATGAGATTAAAATTGAAATTTCTCAATTACTTGGATTTTCACCAGTCCAAGTAATTAAGATGAAAAAGAAATTCCACTCTGGTACTTCCCAGAGGGGCATTTCTCAAGAATTTTATTTAGTTCATTTTAACAAAAGTGAACTAAATAATATGAAAAGTTTGGAAAAGGCCTGTATTATGTCTCATGTCCGTGTTACATGGGAACATTTCCGCAGGCCTGGGGGAAATTTCCAAAACCCCGCCCAGTGCCGTAAGTGCCAAAAGTGGGGTCATGGTACCAAACATTGTCACATGGATGCTAAATGCATGATTTGTGGTGGAACCTCTCACGCCAAGGACGCATGTCCTGTGAGAGAAGATTCCAATAAATTTAAATGTGCTAATTGTGGGGGCAATCATAAATCCAATTTCTGGGAATGCCCTTCACGCAAAGAAGTTTTGAAGTCCCGTGCAAAATTGATGACGGAAATTCCAATCGGATCCCAGATTCGACGGGTAGAAATTTTTCAAACGCTCAAATTTCGAAGCCGGTTACCGGTCGAGCAATTCATACCCACCACAATTCACAAACAAATTTTGTCGCTCGTCAACGGGTAGCAGGCACTTACCTACGTATGCAAACATCGCTGCTGGTAGACAAAATTTCTCTTCTCAAAATGAGGTTTATACCCATGTCCCAACGGAAAATAATGGTCATGTTGCCGATTCAGGTAGCATGACTGCTTCCGATTTTGATTTTTTAACTGAACAATTGCATCACATGATTGATGCAATGTTCAAAGCAAATACCATACCAGAAGCTGTTCAGGTTGGTATAAAGTACACACAAAAAATTGTTATCGGACTTCGTTTTAATGGATCTAAATAATTGTGTGAAAGTTCTAAATTGGAATGCCCGCTCTCTAAAGGGTAAGGAAGATGAATTATTCAACTTCCTAACAGTTCATAATGTGCATATTGCCATTATAACAGAAACTTATTTAAAGCCCGGACTCTCCATTAAAAGAGATCCAAATTATTTTATCTACAGAAATGATCGACTTGACAGCGCCTGTGGTGGGGTCGCCATTGTCATTAATACACTGGATTTTATTTTTACGCGATTTACATTATCTCAATTTTCCACTCATCCTAAATGTTTAACGCATATTAATTATCATGTGATTTTTCTTCGATTTATTTTGAATTTTTTGAAACATGTTGCGAAGAGTTTGGTGGTAATTTGAAGTCACACGAACAAAAATACGAGCGAAAAAAAATCGTGTAAAAACAAAATCATGTGTAGACGTATCAAACATAAATTATTTTCTTCGTTTGAAACCAAAGTTTTTGAAACCTTGGGAGTTTCTGTTGAAACAAATTTTGGTCAATTTTCCTTCATTGCAGCCTATTTGCCTTTTCAATGCAATGGGCAGCAAAAGAATTTGTTGAAAGCTGATCTTCAAATTCTGACTCGCAACAAATCAAAATTCTTCGTAATTGGTGACTTCAATGCCAAACACCGTTCATGGAATAATGCTCAAAGCAATTCCAACGACAACATTTCATTTGAAGATTGTTCTGCGGGATATTATACTATTCAATATCCCAATGGCCCTACTTGTTTTTCTTCCAGTCGAAATCCTTCTACAATTGATTTAGTTTTAACGGATTCAAGTCAGCTGTGTGGCCAATTGGTAACTCATGCTGACTTTGACTCTGATCACCTTCCTGTGACATTTGAAATCTCACAAGAAGCCATTTATAATCCAATCAGCTCTACTTTTAATTATCATAGAGCTGATTGGGATTCTCTCAAAACATATATGGATAGGAATTTTGATGTTAATATTCCTTTGGATACCAAAAGTGATATTGACAATGCGCTCGTATCTTTGACAAATTTAATTGTCGAAGCTAGAGGCATTGCAATTCCTAAATGTGAAATTAAATTCAACTCCATTATTATTGGCGACGATCTTCAGCTACTGATCCGTCTTAAAAATGTGAGGCGAAGGCAATACCAAAGAACTCGCGATCCCGCGTTGAAAGTTATTTGGCGAGATTTGCAAAATGAAATTAAAAAACGTTTCGCTATTCTGAGAAATATCAACTTTGAGAATAATGTCTCGAAGTTGGATCCCAGTTCGAAACCCTTTTGGAAATTAACGAAAATTCTTAAAAAACCTCAAAAGCCAATTCCAGCGCTTAAAGAGGGAAATAAAATTTTATTAACAAATGGCGAAAAGGCTCAAAAACTTGCTCAGCAGTTCGAGAGTGCCCATAATTTTTGTCTAGGTCTCACTAGTCCAATTGACGATCGGGTTACACGAAGCTTCGAAGACATTCTCAATCAAGAGAATGTTTTTGACCCTTCGTTGGGAACTAATTTGGATGAAGTGAGATCTATTACTAGAAAATTTAAAAATATGAAACCCCCGGGTGATGATGGTATTTTCTACATACTTATCAAAAAACTTCCTGAGAGCTCTTTATCCTTTTCGGTTAATTTATTTAACAAATGTTTTCAATTGGCATACTTTCCAGATAAATGGAAAAACGCCAAAGTTGTTCCAATTTTGAAGCCGGACAAAAATCCAGCTGAGGCTTCTAGTTATCGCCCAATCAGTTTGCTTTCTTCAATAAGCAAACTGTTTGAAAAGATTATTTTAATTAGAATGATGGTTCATATTAATGACAATTCTATTTTTGCTGATGAGCAATTTGGTTTTCGCCATGGGCATTCAACCACTCATCAGTTATTAAGAGTAACAAACTTAATTCGGCTCAACAAATCTGAAGGATATTCGACTGGAGTTGCTCTTCTTGATATAGAGAAAGCTTTTGACAGTGTTTGGCATGAAGGTTTGATTGTAAAATTGATGAATTTTAATTTTCCTCTGAACATTATTAAACTGATCCAAAATTATTTATCAGATCGCTCACTGCAGGTAAACTATCAGAATTCTAAATCTGATAGATTACCTGTTAGAGCTGGTGTTCCCCAAGGCAGCAAAATCTTTGTTTGCAGGTGACACAGGTCTCTCAGCCAAAGGGCGAAGCCTTCGTGTCATTTGTAGTAGATTGCAAAAAAGTTTGGATATTTTCTCCACTTACTTGCAAAAATGGAAAATTTCCCCGAATGCTTCCAAAACTCAGCTTATAATTTTCCCACATAAGCCGAGAGCTTCTTATTTGAAACCTTCTAGCAGACATATTGTCACTATGAATGGGGTTCCAATTAATTGGTCTAGCGAAGCTAAATATTTAGGACTTCTGCTAGATCAAAAATTAACTTTTAAAAGTCACATTGAATGCCTTCAAGCCAAATGTAACAAATATATTAAGTGTCTATATCCACTTATAAACAGAAAATCAAAACTTTGTCTTAAGAACATACTTTTGATTTACAAACAAATTTTTAGACCTGCCATGTTGTATGCTGTGCCAATATGGACTAGTTGCTGCAATACCAGAAAGAAGGCACTCCAGAGGATTCAAAATAAAATTTTGAAAATGATTCTGAAGTTGCCTCCGTGGTATAGTACCAATGAACTTCATAGAATTTCTAATATTGAGACATTGAAACAAATGTCTAACAAAATAATTTCCAATTTTCCAATCTTCTATTGCAACGATTAGCTCCTTGTACCCTTAGTATAAAATAGGTTAAGATTAGTTTAAGTTGAAAACATTGTAATTCCTACATGGTTCAATTCAACCAGAGGAAAAATTCTAACTGCCAGAGGCAATTGAAATGTATTAATAATAACTAAAAATATAACATAGCAAATAAGGATGATAGTGTTAATAAAACACGGAACACCTAGTCTAAGAGATGAATGCATGTATTAGATAATTAGCAAATAAAACTAGTTAAGATGTTTTTGTCAACGAAATCTGTGGTCTGTACGACGCGGAGAGCCGCGTGGATAAATTTTGGCTCGCACTCTCGATTAACGGTTCGCGAGTGAAATTCGAGGTCGATAGCGGTGCTCCTGTGGCAATAATGTGTGTGACGGACTATGAGAAACTGCTGCCGGCGGTGAAACTGCAGCCACCGGATTTGTCACTCGTCAGCTACAGTGGGAATGCCATCAAGTTGCGTGGCATGTGCACGGTGTCGGTGCAGAACGCGAGTGTAGTTCATCAGTTGCCGTTGTACATCGCGGATAATCGGAAGCACCCGTTGCTCGGAAGAAGCTGGATGAAAGCTTTGCGTTTGGACGTGAACAAGTTTTACGAAGAGGTACACGCTGTGACGGACAGTGGTATAAAGTGCACCACCGACGAAGCGGTGAAAAAGCTTATTGAGCGATACAGAAGTGTGTGTGCCGATTCGATGGGGAAAGTTGAAGGTCTCACTGCTAAGCTGCGTTTAAAGCCGAATGCCCAACCGGCGTACATTAAAGCGAGACCTCCCAAGTAACATTTCAAGTTTTATTCTGCTCTAGGAATGGTTTTCAAGATCGAATTACAAGAACTGACAATAAAACCCATTACTACAGGGTTACCTTCTGATGACCACTATAAGAGTAAGATATGTCCAAATGGCCCTCTCTGGATTACCACTATAAACCTCTTATAAGAGTATATAAAAATCCGTTTCAAGCCCCCCGCAAAAAAGGGAACTTGGCTGCGGCAGCTGTCAAAAATGTTGTTTTGAAAAAAGAGAAACAAAACCTTGCAAACAAATAATAACAAACTAAAGTGTTGATGAAAATCATGATGAGGATGAATACAAAATAATACTTTTTCAAGTTTTTTTTCAACATACTTTCATTAAAATGAGGTGCGCGCTTGATTTCATGGTGAAAGCCTGTGCAAAAATGAGATTAAGCACTACGCGCCCGCAAAATAATATAGTTTTGGGCAATAAATTTAAAATTATTATAACATCAATAACGTAAATCTTCACTAAATTTATTGATATTACACCCAATATGTTTGTTTTTTATAGCTTTTACCAAAAACGTGTCATTTGCGGCGAAAACACCGTCTAATCATAAATTCTAGTGATAAATTTCACTGACTTGAATATGGCCATCATAGATTTCGATCAGAAAAATGTTGCTCTTATTGAACACCGTTATAAACCCTTTGCAATGTAAATATCCTTATTGGGGTTATTCATTTGACCACATTATGACCAAAAATTATGGCTTTGATCAAGCTTTGTAAAATTGGACTTATTACGCTCTTCGTTACAACCATAGAGTTGCTAAAAAGACCAGTCGGCATTTGACGTTTGAAGCTTTTCGAGCAGATTTATTAGAGGTTTATTGATAGCAATAAGATCGCCAATAAATCTGAGGAACTAGCCATGGTGACTGCTGTCATAAATCCGCTATAAAAATTAAATAAATCCAACAAGCATGAACATTTTTACTTGGGCTGTGCCATTCTCTATGCGAAACGCCGTCGAGCAAGAAATTGAAAAATTAGTGAACGATGGAGTGCTCGAAAAAGTGAATCACAGTGACTGGGCGACACCGGTGGTCCCCGCTATGAAACTGAATAACGAAGTGCGATTGTGCGGTGATTACAAGATCACGGTGAATCCGAATATAGTTTTCGCTTGTCGTGTTGGCGTTATTTTCTCCCGGACCCGTCATGGGAGACTCGGTGGCCGATTCGGTCGCTGGAAAAGTGCCTAAGCACACTGCTCTTGGAGGCGCGGGTAACCCCTCCAAGCAGCTTTTGCAGAGCAACGTGTTCTCGCCGTTGCCGCTTGATGACGCCGGCAATCCGCCGAAAAAGAGGAAGAAGCAGCAATCGCAGCTGCCGCAGGTGCAACCGGAGCGGAAGGAGAAGTGCCCGCCCGTGTTTGTCAAGGGCGATCCGCCGGATTTACGCCCAAAAATTCGCCAGCTGATCGCTAAAGGCCTGAAATGTACTTTTCGGCTCTGCAGTGAGGGTGTGAAAGTGATGCCGGCCAACAGGGACCATCATCAATCCGTCGTGGAGTTCCTCGAGGTCCACAAGTATGAGTACTACACTCATGACCATCCCGGCACGAAGCCGCTCAAGGCTTTGCTGCGAGGACTTCACGACATGAAGGAGGAAGAGCTCTAAGCAGAGCTTGAAAGTTGCGAACTGAAGCCAGTAGCTGTCCACAAGATCGCTCGTCACGACAAGGCGAGGAGATATCGCGACCAGCTTTACCTGATCCATCTGGAGCACGGCTCCACTACCTGGAAGGACCTGAAGCTGGTTGGCGTTATAAATTACACCGTCGTTGACTGGGAGCGATATTGGCCAGTGCACCGCGATGTCACGCAATGCACCAACTGCTTTAATTTCGGGCACGGCACCAGGAACTGCCGCATGAAGCCGCGCTGTAACAAGTGTGGCGAACCCCATCCGACGGACGAGTGCGACAAAATAGAGGTGGCCGATCCCAAGTGCGCCAACTGTGGCGACAAACATCGGGCCACCACAAAGGGCTGCCCAAAGCGAGCCGAGTTCCTGGAAATCCGGAAGAAGGCTTCCACCAGGACTATTCCGAAGAAGAACCGTGTTCCCGTAATCAACGAGGTGAACTTTCCAGCCATCCCGGCTCCCCGTCGTGTGATTCCGTTACTCCCACCGCTACAGCCGCACAAGCGACTGACAGCGACAGCGGCATCGGTCCAAGCTCCAACATCGTCGGCACCATCCACCAGCGAATGGCCCCCGCTCCCTCCTCCTGGGTTCCGTCGGCAGTCGGAGAACGAAGCCGTCCCATCGGAAGAATCTGCTCCGCTGTACACTCCGGAACAACTGATGCCGATCTTCGCGCAGCTCGCCACTCGACTGCGCGGCTGCAAAACCCGCTTCGACCAGGTCTTCACTCTTGGCATGTTCATCATCGAAAATGGCTGCAAGGGTGGGCCTGGTCAACTGGAACGCTTGCTCGCTCAAGAGCAAAATAATTGAGCTGAAGGATTTCCTTGAGGAGAAGGAAATAGACGTGGCGTTCATCACCGAAACGCACCTAAAATCGGAGGTGAACGTCAACATCCCGGACTTCCGCATCGTGCGACTCGACCGGCCGACCAGGGGAGGTGGTGTGACCATCGCTCTTCGCTACAACATCAACTGTCGTCTGCTTCCAAGCTTCCAGCTCAGTGTCATCGAGGCCATCGGTGTCGAAATCACCACTTCGGTCGGCACAATCGCGCTCATCGCGGCGTACTGTCCAACGCAAGCCAAAGCCGGCGAGGGATCATCGGCTGCCCTTCGGAGGGACATCGTCAAGCTGACGCGGAGGCAAGGCCAGTATATCATTGCCGGCGACTTGAATGCCAAACATCAAGCCTGGGGCAACAGTCGCGGCAATCGAAACGGCACCATCTGGAGCAACGACATGGAGGAAGGCTACTACACGATCCTGCGCCCGGATACCCCCACTCGGCTGAGTCGGTCCGGTGCCCACGCAACGCTCGACCTCTACATAACAAACCTGAGTGACCACGTCTCGCAGCCGGTTGTATACCAGGAGCTCAGTTCGGATCACTATCCGGTGGTGGCGGAACTGGGCTCCTCGGTCAATCGGCACCAGCAGTTACGGCGGAACTACCACCGAGTGAACTGGCAGCGGTTCCAGCAGTGCGTCGATAACACCGTCGACTACGAGGTGCGTCCGGAGACGCCGGAAAGTATCGACCGCCAGCTGTGCGATATCGAGGAGGCGATCACGGCGGCCCGAGAGCAACACGTACCGACGGCTCGACAGGTAAGCAACTCCTTAAACATCGATACACTCACCAAAGATTTGATTCGATTGCGGAATGTCACTCGCAGGCAGTTTCAGCGTACTGGACTGCCTGAGCTTAAGGCACGCTGCAATCGAATCACAAAAATTATCAAGGCCAGAATGGTGGACCTCAAAAATAACGACTTCTCGAATAAGATCCGCACTCTCCCAGATTATGCTAAGCCGTTCTGGAAAAATGACCAAAATTCTAAAATCCAAGCCTCGGCCCATTCCACCTTTGATCCCACTAGACAATAATGGCTCTAAGGATCGCTTGATAACTCCTGCAGAGAAGGTCGCTGAAATAGGTCGTCACTTCGTCAGCTCACACAATCTTGGGCAGAACATCGTCAGTCCACACGAAGCAGCCGTCAACGAGCATGCTAACAACATCCATTTGATTCCCAACGACTTCTCGGAGGAGTTGGGGATCTCAGCTGGCGAATTGACGGCCTATATCAAATCGTCGAAGAACATGAAGGCCCCAGGCTTCGACAGCATCCTGAATCTCGAGCTCAAACACATGAGTGCTCCGTTCTTTGAGCTGATCTTTAATCAGTGTCTCCGGCTCAGCTACTTCCCATCGTCCTGGAAGTCAGCGAAAGTCATCCCCATCCGGAAGCCTGGGAAGGATCCTTCCTCCCCCAAAAGTTATCGACCCATCAGCCTTCTCTCAGGGTTATCCAAGCTATTCGAAAAAGCTATTCATCACCGGTTACTTGAGTCTGCCGAAAATCTCAACATCTTGCTGGAGGAACAGTTTGGTTTCCGACGCGGTCGGTCAACTGTACACCAACTGACCCGAGTTACCAACGTCCTCAGACGGAACAAGTTTGTCTCAAAAACATCCGCCATGGCCTTACTCGATGTCGAGAAGGCATTTGACAATGTATGGCATGATGGCCTGGTGTAAAAACTACAACGCTACAATCTTCCCAGCTACCTGGTAAAAATCATCAACAATTACCTGTCGGAAAGGACATTCCGGGTCTCAATCAGCGGAGCGAGTTCCAATGCGCACAACATTGTTGCAGGCGTTCCCCAGGGCAGTATCCTCGGGCCCCTGCTTTTCAATCTGTTCACCTCCGACATGCCAGAACCTCCAGAAGGCGGCATTCTGTCTCTGTTCGCAGATGACACATCCATCGTCTACAACGGTAGAGTGATCAGAGCGCTAGTGGCAAAACTCCAACGAGGCCTGGATGCCCTGACAGAGTACCTCACCAGCTGGAAGATCTGTATCAACGCGGCGAAGACCCAGGTCATCATTTTCCCCCACTCAAAATCCCCTAAACTTATTCCGCCTGGGGACTGTAAAATCATCCTCAATGGCACGACTGTGGAATGGGCCAATGAGGCCGACTACCTTGGCTTGACCCTCGACAGCAAGCTTATTTTCAGGCAACAGGTTGACAAAACAGTGACGAAGTGTAACGTGTTGTTGAAACCGTCGGTCGTCATTGTCCTTGAAAAATAAGCTTGCTGTCTACAAACAAATCATCCTCCCTGTGATCGAATACGGCATGAGGGTCTGGGAGAGTTGCGCAAAAACCCACCACCTCAAACTTCAAAGGGTCCAAAACAAATTCCTGAGGATGACCTCAACACCCCTCCCAGGACAAGAACATCCGAGGTCCACCGCCTAGCCGGGATAAAAACCTTACATGAACGCTTTGGTGAGTGTAAAGAAAAGTTTAGGATCCGTTGCTTGCACTCGGACCAACAAGCGCTTAGGGCGCTAGTTCCAATCTAGGTTATCAATTTCTTATTGTAAATATTAGTGTACATAGTAGTTAGGTTATCAAATTAAAAAAAAACACTAGCGCCTCCTGAAGGCCGTCATGATACATTATATTTTAAAAATTAAGTAATAGCATAATAATAATAATAATAACAATAATTGAAATTGAAGTTGGAGGGCCAAGCCGGCCGATCACTGTACATGTATATAATGATTGTAGAACAAAAAATGTTTTAAATAAAGAAGAATTTTACTACTACCTCTCCCCACAATTGAAGAATTGTTCGCGAATGTTGCTGGTGGAGATAAATTCTCGAAGATAGACTTATCACAGGCGTATTTGCAACTGGAAGTGGATCCAGAACAGCGGGAAATCCTGACGCTAAGTACACATTTGGGTCTGTACAGGCCAACGCGCCTGATGTATGGTGTAAGCTCCGCACCTGCGATATGGCAACGTTTTATGGAAGAAGTTCTAAACGGTATACCGGGAGTGACAGTGTTTATAGACGATATACGCGTTACGGGGCCAAATGACGCAGTGCATTTGCAACGGCTCGAAGAATTGCTTAAACGGTTGAGCTAGTACGGCATGCGAATAAACTTAGAGAAGTGCGTGTTTTTCGCGAATGAAATCGAGTACTGCGGGTACGTCGTGGACCGTGACGGTATACACAAAGTGCGAACGAAGATTGAGGCCGTACAGAATATGCCCACTCCCGAGAATAAGGACCAAGTGCGATCATTCGTCGGGTTAGTAAATTACTACGGACGCTTTATGCCGAATCTGAGCACGATGATTTACCCGTTGAATAGACTGTTGCGGAACGATGTGCCGTTTCAATGGTCGAAATCGTGACAGGGAGCCTTTCGGAAGGTAAAGCAGGAGATGCAATCGGACAGTTTTCTGGTGCATTACAATACCGAGTTGCCACTGGTGCTGGCGACTGATGCATCACCCTACGGAGTCAGAGCTGTGTTGAGTCACGTCCTGCCGGACGGCTCAGAGCGGCCGATACAGTATGCGTTGCAAACACTGAAAGAGACACAACGTAAGTACAAACAAGTTGATCGTGAAGCTTACGCTATTGTTTTCGGAATACGACGGTTCCATCAATATTTGTACGGACGTAAATTCGTACTGTATACGGATAATGAACCGGTAAAGCAGATTTTCTCTGAGACAAAGGGACTACCGACCATGTCAGCTTTGAGAATGCAACACTACGCTACATTCTTGCAGTCATTCGATTATACCATCAAAATCCGTCCCACTAAACAGCATTATAATGCGGATGCGTTCTCGCGGTTGCCGATCTCTACAAAGCAATCGAGTAACGTTGTGGAAGAAGCAGATGTACTAGAAATTGGCATAATCGAGACGATGCCTTATATGATTGAAGACCTGGCTAATGGAACTGCTACCGATGGTTCCGTTCAGGTGCTGCTCCAAGGATTGAAGAACGGAAAGATGGTTGACGCCAAGGATCGATTCGGTATCGATCAGAACGAATTTTCATTACAACAAGGTTGCATTCTACGAGGAATTCGGGTCTACATTCCACCCGAGTTGCGAAAGAAGGTGCTGAACGAACTGCATTCTACCCACTTTGGCAGTACTCGACTGAAATCACTGGCCAGAGGGTACGTTTGGTGGGAAAGGATTGACAAGGACATAGAAGATCTGGTCAAGAACTGTGCCTCCTGTCAAGTTACGCGGCCAAACCCTACGAAAGCACCACTACATTGCTGGGAACCTGCAAAGCAACCATTCGAACGAGTACACATCGACTTCGCTGGACCGTTTATGGGTAAATACTTCATCGTTTTCGTCGAAGCGTATACAAAATGGCCAGAGGTAAGGATTCTACGGGACATTACAACTGCTACTACTATCAGTTCCTGTAGAGAGTTCTTTGCGACATACGGAATACCCTGCATCTTGGTAAGTAACCGTGGAGTTCAATTCACCTCCGGTGAGTTCCAGCGGTTTTTGCAGCTGAACGGTATTTTCCACAAAATGGGTGCGCCATACCATCTGGCGACAAATGGGCAAGTGGAAAGGTTTATCCAGACTTTCAAAAACAAAATGAAGACACTACAATGTGACAAACCACGAATGCACGTGGAGCTGTGTAACATTCTGTTGACATACCGTAAGACAATTCACCCTGCTACTGGAAAGTCTCCTTCTATGATGATTTTCAATCGACAAATACGTTCTCGTCTAGATTTGATGCTGCCTGGTACAGCGCATTGCGAGAAAGTCGATCCTAAAGTGCGTTCCATTTCCGTGGGAGGAAGAGTCGCTGCTCGTGATTTCTTGGACCGTGAGAAGTGGAAATACGGTCGTGTCGTCGAGAAGCTAGGAAAGCTACACTACATGGTGCAGTTGGACGACAGCTGCGTTTGGAAACGTCATATTGACCAACTACGTGAAGTGGGACCGAACTTACCAGTGAACCGTTGCCTACCGGACATACCGAGTGTACCGCCGCAACCAGTAACCATGCGGAATGCATCAAGTGTGGATACTGCGTGATCTTCCCAGGAAGCGTCTACGTCTACGGAAACCGTTACTACCCCTACAGGCTCGAGGATCGTACCAGAGTTGGTGACAGTTCCAGAACCGCAGCCGCCACCAATTATTTCAGCGGCAAGTAAGCCGAAGAATCCAGCTATGGTGCCGAATCAGCAGACGCCGAGAAGATCGACTCGAATGGTGAAACCGCCAGATATTGGACCTCTAGTATTGAAACTCGTAAGGGAGGAAGAGCTGTTATATATTTACCTTGCCAACTAAACGTTTCACCTTAAACATTCCCTACATTATATACACTTTGTTATTATACGATTTTCTATTCCTTCCTTTGTATATATGTAACTTCCATTCCATACATTCATGTACGAACCTAAACACGCGGATTAAATATAGCTTGTGTAAAACGGAAAGTGTTCCGTAGTGTTTTGCTTTTGCCCGACGTCCGTAATTCCCCTCGGCCACAACACTTTTATTTTTTTTTGTTTTAAGAAATACTAGATTATTTCAGTTTGGCAAAGTTTTGAATAGTCACTTAACAATTTTTAATTATTTTCCGTATGTTTAATTTTAATATTCACTATAGATTTTTAGCACATTAATTAATTCACCAAATATTTTATTATTATATTTATTATATGCACTAGAATTCACTAGAAAAGTAGATTTTAAAAACATTAAGTTTTAACGAGTCGTGATGAAAACCATTCCGACGGCATCGAATTATCTGCAGTGAAGTTTATCAACCATGTATATATTTAGATGTTGGCGTTCGAACAACATCAATCCGGAACAATCCGTACATGCTCTGGGATGAGTTCACCTGGTTTGAAATATGTAAAAGTGTTTTTGAGTAAAAGTGTATTTGAGTAAAAGATATTTTAGTTACCAGATAAAGATTGGTAACTAAAATATTTATTATTTGAGTATTATATTTTCTTACCTTGTAACGAAAATAAAATCATGTTGACAATGCTAAAGCACTACTTGAATGACACATTAGATTATTGTTTTACTAAATATTAAATAGTCGATGGTAAATCAGCGAGCAAGTCGTTTCAGATATCCATATTATTTTTTCAACTAACACTTTTCGGGAGGGTTTCTTTCACAATGAATAATAAATGAAATTCATAAGCGCTCTCTTATGATAATGTTTTGATTCATTCAACGAAATTCATAAGTGCTCTTATGGCAATTATGATGCTGCTATATGCAAAGCTGTTAGGTATCTTATGAAGTTAGTTCGGAATCGTATACAATGCATAAGAGTCTTATGAAACCCGGAAAAAAAATTAAAAAAAGTTCGTCCATAAGCTGATCTTATCAAAATCATGCGAGAATTTTTCCTCAGTGTACAACCCACGATAATTTTTTTTAAATAAGGGCATCTTTAGAAATGTTACAGTTATAGTTATATTAATTTCCCGAGTTTTATATTTTATAACTGTCAAAGATATAGCCTAAGAAATGCATCTTCAGTAGCAGTTATAAGCTGCACATGTTTTATACTGGAAAACGAAAAAATAATCATCCGAGGCCAATTCAAATGTCAAACTGTTATGATGTCGATGAAATAGTATTTTTTGTAGCTGATGACGTCATCTTCTATTGTTTTGAACGAAATAAAACTCGAGTAAATTCTGTTGCAAATTCGTACAAAAATACAACTGAGCAGTATTCCAGTTATAAATTTCCCGACGAAACTGTTCGAATTTTTAAAACTATAACGTCTGTTGCAGATGGCATTTTTACAGTTTCAATTTCATTTCCTAACTCCCATACGATTTATAACTCTACTACAGATGCCCTAAGCCCCGATTACTTTTTACTGTTTTTAAGATTGCGATTGTTTTTACTTGAGGTGGGGCAAGTGCATTTTATACTGAATGAATATTCATAATTTTTTTTACCTATTTCGCAGTTGGATTTCCAGTTACATTGAGTTGTATCTAATCTTTTTAGAATGCCGTTATATCATGGGAAACAGAAAAAATGAACGAAACTCAATCTATGCTTAGGGAATTGGAGAAAAAATGTGCCGGTGAAATCGGTTGGCTCAAGACCATGCGTACAAAGTTCTTCGGAAGCAACCAACCAAGAAAATCTTTAACCGAAACACTTGAAGATCAAATTATTTTGGCTGACAGCCAATTATGTCTCGCCATACTTGTGTCCCTGAGCCAGGACATTAGCGGTTTTGTTAAGGGCGGCTGGCTGCTGCGAAAAGCGTGGAAAGTTTATCAACACACATATAGCCAAATCTATCAGCTGTACACTAGGACACTATCATGTGAAAACATTCCACAATCACCTCTGAGACATAAGCTGCAAAGCTCAATACTCGAATTGAGTACTCCATCGTCTGTAGACTGGACAGTACCAAACTCATCTCTGCAAACACCTAGTTCCATTGATGATAAACAGTAAAGTCAATTTCTAGTTTGTGTAAGTTCAATAAACATAGTTCTGAATATTTTTTTACTACTTTCAGTATTCATCTCACAATGAACAATCGAAAATCGATGGAAGATCTCGAAAAAGAAATACCTAAAGCGGACACACAAATATTCGCCCAACCAATGAATATTGCACCAAAACCATTCGAAGCATCTGTTCCAGCAAATTTGACCAATGGAGAAGAAACTAGCAGCTCCAGGACTACCACTGGAAGCTATGGTAGTGTGAAGCGTAGCTTTACAACACATTTTGAAGGAATTGACTACTCAACGACATGCAGCAGTATAATACCACGAAGTGCCTCTAATGTGTCTAGTAGGGTGGTTCAAAAATCGATTTTGCTCCACAGTGCTCATCTGATTCTTTACCATGTTCTGAGTGTCCTCTGAAAATTTGAGCTCATTTGGATTAAAATTGATTTAGCACAAGCCGTTTCAAGTTTGCATGCAAATTAGTATGGGGAAATTATTTTTTTCATTATACTGTTAATGACACTTCCCCATTAAGCGCAGGTTAAAAGAAAACCTACAGAGTTAAAAGGAATACTCAACAGCTTTCACCCAACGAAAACCGCATGTTGATTAAGCGCCCCAATAATTAGTAATCGAATTTAAACTATACCGTAGTTTTCTGGAGCTAATTGCATAACTCACCAACAGGCAACATTGCTGCTCGTGGCGCGAAAGATAGCACCCACAAATGCAGGCTACTATGTTGCACTGCACATTTCAGTGATGCCCTCAAAGAAGTTTAACGATCATGACTAAAGATTCGCAACTTGTCTTAAAATCGATTACTAATTATTGGGGTGATTAATCAAAATGCGATTTTCGTTCGGTGAAAGCTGTTGAGTATTCCTTTTAGCTATGTAGGTTTTCTTTTTACCTGCGCTTAATGGGGGAACGTCATTAACAGTATAATGAACAAATAAATTTCCCCATACTAATTTACATGCAAACTTGAAACAGCTTGTGCTAAATCAGTTTTAATCCAAATGAGCTCAAATTTTCAGAGGACACTTAGAACATGGTAAAGAATCAGATGAGCACTGTGGAGCAAAATCGATATTTTGAACCACCCTGTCTAGTGATAGTGAATCCATTACAGAACCAATAAGGCATGTCGTAGCCCGAGAAACATTAAAAATAGACATCGAAGGAGCTATGTCCAAGCGATGGCTGAATGGTGTCAACGGCTTAAGACCAGTCAGACCACCTCCCGAACCTGTGAATCATGATTGTGGAGCCAATATTCTAGATAATAATAGGCCGATAGATGCAAGAGATATTCGACGACTGATGGGTGCCGTTAGCTTCGGTTACGGTGTGTTCCAGTTAAGCATTTCCCTTCTACCACCCAGTTTGCTGAAACTAATAAGCTTTTTGGGGTTCGAAGGCGATCGCACTATGGGCGTCGCATGTTTAATGCATTCCAGGACGAGTATGGATATGCGAGCGCCATTGTCAACGTTGGCGTTGCTTTGGTACTATACAATTGTGACGCCATTTTTCGCCCTGGATGGTTCCAACTTGAAGTTTGAAATTTGTTCCGCAAAGGAGTTGATAGATGAATCCGCAGAATTTTCAAAGTCTTCGTTATTTTTGTTTTTTCGCGGACGTGTGGAACGTTTGAAGGTATGTATCGCAGCCAGGGTTGGTTTGCTGACATTTGAAAATAGCCAATTTTTGCGTTACTTTAATCAGAGTGAAGTGCAGGGACACACTTTATCTTTATATGGAAGAGCGTGCATCATATCCACTCTTCATATCATACTAACTAGACCTTGTAGTGGATAAGATTGGAATGAGGAGTTATTGCAAAATACCACTGAGATTATTATCTTGTAACGATGTACTCATCTATTGATTCATTTTGATCAGCGTGTATAGGGCTATCGAGCTCCATGGTAACGTAAAGGTGTTTTCGGTTTTTCGTTCGTATTGGAACGAATCGACAACAGAGTTCAGTTTGCTGAGTATTGTTGCGACGAACCTCGTTCTCGTCCGGGTCACGACAGACCTGTGACAGACGCTGACGATTCTTTTACGCCGCTGCCGCCATCAAAAATAAATCGGCGTGCCGCCGTATAAAAATCGACCACGCCGCGCCGCTGAAAAAATTTACCATGCCGATGGATATTGAAGGATTTTTTTGAAGAACATTCTTACTTTGGCTCCTATCGGCAAAAGATATTTTCGAAAGATATTTTAGTTACTAGATAAAGATTGTCGCTGTCCGGAACATCTTTTGCTGGCGAGGATAGGGGAGTTAAATGTCAAAGAAGAAAAATCCATACGATTTGACAGCTTGGTACCCAACATGTTCCGGACAGCAGAACAAAGGGAACCGAAGCGATAATCTATATCTAGTAACTAAAATATCTTTTATATTTTCAGCCAAGTTACTGCAGCATTTATTCTCATTTCTGAGAAATCTATCAATCGAAAACATTGGATGGCGAACTACCCTCAACTACAGCATCATGGAGATGATTTCTAGCTAAAAAATGCGAAAAATGTCGCACAAATATATAAAAAATTACTTCAACAAATCTCCCAGTAATTGCCACATGATTTTTTTTCAGCAATTCCCTTGATTATTCCTAAGAAAACCAAGTAGTAGTAGTAAAATTCTTTATTATTCAATCATTTTTTGTTCTACAATTATTTTGTTCATACATATACAGTGAACGGCCGGTTTGGCCCTTCAACTTCGATTTGATTTTTTTTTATATTGTTATCTGAATTTAAAATTTAATATATAATGACGGCCTTTAGGAGGCGCTAGTGAGTTTTTTTTTTTAATTTGATAATCTAACTACTATGTACACTAATACTTACAATAAAAATTTGATAACCTAGATTGGAACTAGTGCCCTAAGCGCTTCTTGGTCCGAGTGCAAGCAACGGACCCTAAACTAGTCTTTACACTCACCAAAGCGTTCATGTACGGTCTTTATCCCGGCCAGACGGTGGACCTCGGATGTTCTGGGAGGGGTGTTGAGGATCATCCTCGGGAATTTGTCTTGGACCCGTTGAAGTTTAAGGTGGTGGGTTTTAGCGCAGCTCTCCCAGACCGGCATGCCGTATTCGATCACAGGGAGGATGATTTGCTTGTAGACAGCAAGCTTATTTTTCAGGGACAATGGCGACCGGCGGTTGATCAAAGGGTACAGTAGTTTCAACAAGACGTTACACTTTGTCACCGTTTAGTCAACCTGTTGCCTTAAAATAAGCTTGCTGTCTAGGGTCAAGCCAAGGTGGTCGACCGCATTGGATCATTCCACAGTCGTGCCATTGAGGATAATTTCACAGTTTAGGGGATTTGGAGTGGGGGAAAATGATGACCTGGGTCTTCGCCGCGTTGATACAGATCTTCCAGCTGGTGAGGTACTCTGTCAGGGCATCCAGGCCTCGTTGGAGTTTTGCCACTAGCGCTCTGATCACTCTACCGTTGTAGACGATGGAGGTGTCATCTGCGAAGGTGAGCAGATTGAAAAGCAGGGGCCCGAGGATACTGCCCTGGGGGACGCCTGCGACGATGTTGTGCGCATTGGAACTCGCTCCGCTGATTGAGACTCGGAATGTCCTTGCCGACAGGTAATTGTTGATGATTTTTACCAGGTAGCTGGGAAGATTGTAGCGTTGTAGTTTGTACACCAGGCCATCATGCCATACATTGTCAAATGCCTTCTCGACATCGAGTAAGGCCACATGTGTTTGTGTTTGAGCTCGAGATTCAGGATGCTGTCGAAGCCTGGGGCCTTCATGTTCTTTGACGATTTGATACAGGCCGTCAATTCGTCAGCTGAGATCTCCAACGCCTCCGAGAAGTCGTTGGGAATCAAATGGATGTTGTTAGCATGCTCGTTGATGGCTGCTTCGTGTGGACTGACGATGTTCTGCCCAATATTGTGTGAGCTGACGAAGTGATGACCTATTTCAGCGACCTTCTCTGCAGGAGTTATCAAGCGATCCTTAGAGCCATTATTGTCTAGTGGGATCAAAGGTGGAATGGGCCGAGGCTTGGATTTTAGAATTTTGGTCATTTTCCAGAACGGCTTAGCATAATCTGGAAGAGTGCGGATCTTATTCGAGAAGTCGTTATTTTGAGGTCCACCATTCTGGCCTTGATAATTTTTGTGATTCGATTGCAGCGTGTTTTAAGCTCAGGCAGTCCAGTACGCTGAAACTGCCTGTGAGTGACATTCCGCAATCGAATCAAATCTTTGGTGAGTGTATCGATGTTTAAGGAGTTGCTTACCTGCCGAGCCGTCGGGACATGCTGCTCCACCGAGATTGCCTCTTCAATGGCGCACAGCTGGCGGTCGATACTTTCCGGCGTCTCCGGACGCACCTCGTAATCGACGGTGTTATCGACGCACTGCTGGAACCGCTGCCAGTTCACTCGGTGGTAATTCCGCCGTAACTGCTGGTGCCGATTGACCAGGAGCCCAGTTCCGCCACCACCGGATAGTGATCCGAACTGAGCTCCTGGTAGACAACCGGCTGCGAGACTTGGTCACTCAGGTTTGTTATGTAGAGGTCGAGGGTTGCGTGGACACCGGACCGACTCAGCCGAGTGGGAGAGTCCGGGCTCAAGATCGTGTAGTGGCCTTCCTCCATGTCGTTACTCCAGATGGTGCCGTTTCGATTGCCGCGACTATTGCCCCAGGCTTGATGTTTGGCATTCAAGTCGCCGGCAATGATATACTGGCCTTACCTCCGCGTCAGCTTGACGATGTCCCTCCGAAGGGCAGCCGATGATCCATCGCCGGCTTTGGCTTACGTTCGACAGTACGCCGCGATGAGCGCGATTGTTCCGACCGAAGTGGTGATTTCGACACCGATGGCCTCGATGACACTGAGCTGGAAGCTTGGAAGCAGACGACAGTTGATGTTGTAGCGAAGAGCGATGGCCACACCACCTCCCCTGGTCGGCCGGTCGAGTCGCACGATGCGGAAGTCCGGGATGTTGATGTTCACCTCCGGTTTTAGGTGCGTTTCGGTGATGAACGCCACGTCTATTTCCTTCTCCTCAAGGAAATCCTTCAGCTCGATTGTTTTGCTCTTTAGCGAGCAAGCGTTCCAGTTGACCAGGCCCACCCTAGCAGCCATTTTCAATGATGAACATGCCAAGTGTGAAGACCTGGTCGAATCGGGTTTTGCAGCCGCGCAGTCGAGTGGCGAGCTGCGCGAAGATCGGCATCAGTTGTTCCGGAGTGTACAGCGGGGCAGATTCTTCCGGTGGGACGGCTTCGTTCTTCGACTGCCGACGGAACCCAGGAGGAGGAAGCGGGGGCCATTCGCTGGTGGATGGTGCCGACGATGCTGGAGCTTGGACCGATGCAGCTGCCGCTGCCAGACGCTTGTGCGGCTGTAGCGGTGGGAGTATTGGAATCACACGACGGGGAGCCGGGATAGCTGGAAAGTTCACCTCGTTGATTACAGGAACACGGTTCTTCTTCGGCATGGTCCTGGTGGAAGCCTTCTTCCGGATTTCCAGGAACTCGGCTCGCTTTGGGCAGCCCTTTGTGGTGGCCCGATGCATGTCGCCACAGTTGGTGCACTTGGGATCGGCCACCTCCATTTTGTCGCACTCATCAGTCAGATGGGGTTCGCCACACTTGTTGCAGCGCGGCTTCATGCGGCAGTTCCTGGTGCCGTGCCCGAAATTGAAGCAGATGGCGCACTGCGTGACGTCACGGTGCACTGGCCGATATCGCTCCCAGTCAACGACGGTGTAATTTATAACGCCGACCAGCTTCAGGTCCTTCCACGTGGTGGAGCCGTGCTCCAGGTGGACCAGGTAAAGCTGGTCGCGATATCTCCCCGTCGTGTCGTGACGAGCGATCTTGTGCACGGCCACCGGTTTCAATCCGCAACTTTCGAGCTCAGCTTTTAACTCCTCTTCCTTCATGTCGTGGAGTCCTCGCAGCAAAGCCTTTAGCGGCTTCGTGCCGGGGTTGGTCATGAGTGTAGTACTCATACTTGTGGACCTCGAGGAACTCCACGACGGATTGATGATGGTCCTTGTTTGCCGGCATTACTTTCACGCCCTCGCTGCACAGCTTGCGAATTTTTGGGCGCAAATCCGGTGGATCGCCCTTGACAAACACGGGCGATTGCTGCTTCTTCCTCTCTTTCGGCGGACTGCCGGCGTCATCAAGTGGCAACGGAGAGAACACATTGCTCTGCAAAAGCTGCTTGGGGGGGGTTACCTGCGCCTTCAAGAGCAGTGCGCTTAGGCACTTTTCCAGCGACCGAATCGGCCACCGAGTCTCCCGAGTCCGGGAGAAAATAACGCCAACGCGACGAAGCGAAAACGTAAACAGCGAACGAACGAGAAAAAACACTTCAAAAAAATGCGCGAGCAAAAAACACGTCCGTACGTGTTGCTGTCTCAAACTGGAATGAACCTGCGCTGTGATTTTGCAGCACGCTTAATCGTCGGGCACATCGAACCCTTCATGGGGCGCTTCCCGACTAGAAGGTCATATCAAAATTATATCAACCTATGTTATTATGTTATACTAAATTTTTATAACAAAATTTGTTAGAAACATGGTGCAGGATGTTGTTAAAATATCTAAAATTCTATCAAAAATTACACTACTGGAAACAAAAAACTATCATATTTTGTTACAATTTTATCAAAAAAATAACGTATTTTGTTAGAAATTTATAACAGAATCAGATATAATAATAATAAAATATATTGTTTCTGTGCACTTGCAATTTCTATAGTTCATGATAGGTATCCAGATTGTTATCAACAATCAGAAATTTTTGTTTTTTTCTAAGCAAGAATATTTTTCGAGAACATGAAACTAACAACATTACAAATAAGACAACCCTTTTCAAATAATATCTGCGTTGTGATCAGTGTTGTAAAATGTCATTTGCATTCTTTTTCATAATTTTCCAAGAACTTTTTTCAGTAGTTAGCTATCAACTATCAAGTATGGCGACCCGACTAGGAAGGTAAAACAAGATTATAACATGATTGTAACAACATCAGTTATTTATAACAACCGTTGATATAATCGAGTTATGATAAATTTTTATCACATTTTTCTTAACAAGATTATAACAGAATTAGTTATGCTTCATTGTTTTGTTAGAAAATTTAGTTATTTTAACAACATCCTGAATCAAGTTTATAACAGCATATGATAGAAAAACTGTTGAACTCAGTAACACAATATGATATAAATTTGTTATTCTCTCCTGATTGGGGAACTTATAGCGCTTAAATGTGGCTACAACTTTGTCTAACAAGAAATTGCTGTAAATATGTAATCTCGGGCGTGGGAAGCAAAATGTCATTCAAATGACATTATGTCAAATGACACGTGACATTTTGGAGAGATTTCACTCTCTAGCCTCAGATGTTATATTTAGAGTAATGTACCTTTGGACAAAAATATAGCACTACTCAAGCGTTATGCGTGCATCTAAAATTTTGAAGTAAATTTGGCTTCTGAAGAAAGTTATGAACAAATAAGTCAAATGACATGCAGATGACATTTTACAAGCCTGGTTGTGATATCTATAGCTGGAAGACTTAACTACATCTATTTTAAATGCCTACTGTTGGGCAATTCGGTGTTAAGCATTTTTTAAATCACATTATGATAAAATCCTGATACAACATTTGAAAGATAATGGCTACTAAGAACAAAATTGTATCAAAATAAGTTATAAGGATCACAATGTGTTGAAATTGTGTTCAGTTTCTGTTATGCACTTCTAGTCGGGATTGCTGTTCACAGCTTTGCTGGAACATATCAAACAATTGGGAGGGTTCGTGCAGCATTGTGCCTTATGTCCTTCCAATCCGCAGCGTCGGCAAAGCTTGCTTCCGTCTGGGCCTTTGCAGTCCCATTGCTTGTGCCCTGGTTCCAGACACTTGAAGCAAACTTCGCGTTGCTCATATATGCCCACAGGGCACACCGACCATCCCACCTTGACACTCCCTAACTTGACTACCTTGGAGGTGTCCGCTGCAGGCAGATAGCCGAACCACGGACGGTCCATGACGTCTTCGGTTTCCTCTTGTTCTTGACCAGTTCCAGGAAGCGTCATCCTCCTCTATTTCCCTGGTCTGGGGCGGCTGAGAGCTCTCAGCCTGCCGTAACCCCTTACCACCGTCTTTCCCGGGTGGACGGACCTTTCCAGCTCCTTCCTCCCCTGGTTTTGGAGGTACTTTGCTGGGGTTCAGCCTCCCAGCCCCAGCCCCACTACCCTTGTTCGGGGTAGTAACCCTCCGCGTTTTGGAGCGGCCCCCAGGGAGCTCATCCCCTGGAGACTGTCTCCCCCGTTTTTGTGTCTGCTCCGTTGGAGCAGTCATCCCCGACGTGTCCGCGAATACTTGAGCCTCAGTCTGGGTAAACTTTGGCACCACCGTCTTTGCTGACACGCCCTCGGTCGATTCGACCTTACCCAAGTAAGCGAATCCTTGGGCCTCAGTCTGGGCAGACCTCGACTCCTCGGATTTCATGGGTTCGCACTTGGCCGTCCTGACCGCCTTCTCCAGCTTGGCGTCCAACATCGACTTTCGAAGTTTCAGCAAGCTCACGTGCTCTGGAGTTTCTTCTACGTTGATCCACGCCGGACGATGACGCATGGCCACACCGGTGCAAATATTGGCGGAAACAACCGTGTCCGGACAGGATCTGTGTAAGGTAAAAGTTCACCTCACCATGCTCCTTGTTTACCCACGTCGACACATTGGGGATGAGCCGGTGGGTCCACCTTCCATTATCCGCATTGTCCCACTCCTGCTGCCACTTTACCATTGAGTCCAGTCTCACCGCCTTCCTCACATTTTTGGTATCCCTCCGTTGGTAGCACTTGATATCCTCTGCTAAGGTTATGCAGATTGGAATCATCCCTGCGATAACGCAAACTGCCTCCGACGAAATAGTTCGGTACGCACTCGCGACTTGAATGGTTATTAGACGAAACACGCTATTCTGCTTCCTCCGGTTACGTTTCGTCTTGAGCGCAGCTCCCCAGGCTGAACGCCGTGGAACGCCGGCCGTAACCCTGATTGGTTTCTGCCCCGAGTTCGTTTCGTAAACCAGAATCTGGTTCAGGAAGTAGCTCCTATGGATCTTACACAGGAAGTAGTGGATTCGCATTCCATGCAGCCCTGCGGCGATGGCCTTCCAGCTGGCACTATTGAACGCGTTTTTGACGTCATTTGTCACTACCGCGCATAACCGATTGCCGCTCCTCTTCTTCTTGGTCGCCCTTTCTGCATCTTCAATGACTGTCCTGATTGCATCCACAGTCGATCTGTCTTTACGGAATCCGAACTGTTTTTCCGATAAGCCAGTCTCACCCTCCGTGAACTGTGTAAACCTATTAAGGATAACCATTTCCAGAAGCTTCCCCAGTGTATCCAGCAGACATATGGGCCTATACGATTTTGGATTCCCCGGCGGTTTTCCTGGTTTCGGCAGCAGCACCAGTTTCTGGACCTTCAACGTATCAGGAAAATTATCATCTACTAAACACTTCTGCAGCATCATCCATACCAGCAGAGAAATTCGGTGACGCATAGTGGCTGGAAATCGTACGTACTTTGGACTCCGCAAGACGCTTCGATCGAATAGAGTTCGCCGCCGTACCAAACTGATAATCTACAAAACGCTCATTGAATCGGTAGTCCTCTACGGACACGAGATCTGGACGATGCTCATGGAGGACCAACGCGCACTTGGAGTTTTCGAAAGGAAAGTGCTGCGTCCCATCTATGGTGGGGTGCAGATGGCGGACGGTACGTGGAGGAGGCGATTGAACCACGAGTTGCATCAGCTGTTGGGAGAACCATCCATCGTTCACACCGCGAAAATCGGACGACTGCGGTGGGCCGGACACGTAGCCAGAATGTCGGACAGTAACCCGGTGAAAATGGTTCTCGACAACGATCCAACGGGCACAAGAAGGCGAGGTGCGCTGCGGGCAAGGTGGATCGATCAGGTGGAAGATGACTTGCGGACCCTCCGTAGACTGCGTGGTTGGTGACGTGTAGCCATGGACCGAGCCGAATGGAGAAGACTCTTATATATCGCACAGGCCACTCCGGCCTTAGTCTGAATTAAAATAAAAATAAAAATCATAAGGGTTGTGTACAAGACACGACCGCCCGACGTAAACTACGTAAAACCGTTTGGTGAAATGAAGAACCTAGCAAGTCTCATCATTCATGAATATTACAAAATTATTTTTTTGATTACTTTTGAGACAACACTGGTTTCGAGCAATATTCAAAACATAAAATCCAACGATGGCAATATGTTGCAGTTTAGCGGTAAAATCATAGAGCCAGCATATGCATTTAAGTGAAATACTCTTGTGATATTCTGACTAACGAATGGTTGCTGTTGTGCTGGTGTTTAGGAATCCGCATGATCTGAAATCTGTCCTTTTCAGGGCATTAAATTTTTCATTGGAGGAATTTGGTTTGACGGAGAGTAAATTCATGAGATTGTTCCGTTAAATCGGCAGCAGTAACGCAAAAATTCATTAGATTCAATCCATCATTTGACTTCTGCAGAGTTAGTGATTAAAAATCCATCGAAAGATAAAGACGCTATCAGCGTTTGAAATCTATCCTAATTTCGTGACGGTCTCGAATTTGGAAATTTCGGTTTTACACCCTGTATCTGAGTCTTCTCCTTAGACGTAGTTTACGTCAAAATGCTTAACACCGAATTGCCCAACAGTAGGCATTTAAAATAGATGTAGTTAAGTCTTCCAGCTATAGATATCACAACGCAGATATTATTTGAAAAGGGTTGTCTTATTTGTAATGTTGTTAGTTTCATGTTCTCGAAAAATATTCTTGCTTAGAAAAAAACAAAAATTTCTGATTGTTGATAACAATCTGGAGACCTATCATGAACGATAAAAATTGCAAGTGCGCAGAAACAATATATTTTATATCTGATTCTGTTATAAATTTCTAACAAAATATGTTATTTTTTGATAAAATTGTAACAAAATATGATAGTTTTTTGTTTCCAGTAGTGTAATTTTTGATAGAATTTTAGATATTTTAACAACATCCTGCACCATGTTTCTAACAATTTTTGTTATAAAAATTTAGTATAACATAATAACATAGGTTGATATAATTTTGATATGACCTTCTAGTCGGGAAGCGCCCCATGGGGGGTTCGATGTGCCCGACGATTAAGCGTGCTGCAAAATCACAGCGCAGGTTCATTCCAGTTTGAGACAGCAACACGTACGGACGTGTTTTTTGCTCGCGCATTTTTTCGAAGTGTTTTTTCTCGTTCGTTCGCTGTTTACGTTTTCGCTTGTCGCGTTGGCGTTATTTTCTCCCGGACCCGTCATGGGAGACTCGGTGGCCGATTCGGTCGCTGGAAAAGTGCCTAAGCGCACTGCTCTTGAAGGCGCGGGTAACCCCTCCAAGCAGCTTTTGCAGAGCAACGTGTTCTCTCCGTTGCCACTTGATGACGCCGGCAATCCGCCGAAAAGAGGAAGAAGCAGCAATCGCAGCTGCCGCAGGTGCAACCGGAGCGGAAGGAGAAGTGCCCGCCCGTGTTTGTCAAGGGCGATCCACCGGATTTGCGCCCAAAATTCGCCAGCTGATCGCTAAAGGGCTGAAATGTACTTTTCGGCTCTGCAGCGAGGGCGTGAAAGTGATGCCGGCAAACAAGGACCATCATCAATCCGTCGTGGAGTTCCTCGAGGTCCACAAGTATGAGTACTACACTCATGACCACTCCGGCACGAAGCCGCTAAAAGCTTTGCTGCGAGGACTCCACGACATGAAGGAAGAGGAGTTAAAAGCTGAGCTCGAAAGTTGCGGATTGAAACCGGTGGCCGTGCACAAGATCGCTCGTCACGACAAGACGAGGAGATATCGCGACCAGCTTTACCTGGTCCACCTGGAGCACGGCTCCACTACGTGGAAGGATCTGAAGCTGGTCGGCGTTATAAATTACACCGTCGTTGACTGGGGGCGATATCGGCCAGTGCACCGCGACGTCACGCAGTGCACCAACTGCTTCAATTTCGGGCACGGCACCAGGAACTGCCGCATGAAGCCGCGCTGCAACAAGTGTGGCGAACCCCATCTGACTGATGAGTGCGACAAAATGGAGGTGGCCGATCCCAAGTGCGCCAACTGTGGCGACAAACATCGGGCCACCACAAAGGGCTGCCCAAAGCGAGCCGAGTTCCTGGAAATCCGGAAGAAGGCTTCCACCAGGACCATGCCGAAGAAGAACCGTGTTCCTGTAATCAACGAGGTGAACTTTCCAGCCATCCCGGCTCCCCGTCGTGTAATTCCAATACTCCCACCGCTACAGCCGCACAAGCGACTGGCAGCGGCAGCTGCATCGGTCCAAGCTCTAACATCGTCGGCACCATCCACCAGCGAATGGCCCACGCTCCCTCCTCCTGGGTTCCATCGGCAGTCGGAGAACGAAGCCGTCCCACCGGAAGAATCTGCTCCGCTGTACACTCCGGAGCAACTGATGCCGATCTTCGCGCAGCTCGCCACTCGGCTGCGCGGCTGCAAAACCCGCTTCGACCAGGTCTTCACTCCTGACATGTTCAGCATCGAAAATGGCTGCTAGGGTGGGCCTGGTCAACTGGAAAGCTTGCTCGCTCAAGAGCAAAATAATTGAGCTGAAGGATTTCCTTGAGGAGAAGGAAATAGACGTGGCGTTCATCACCGAAACGCACCTAAAACCGGAGGTGAACATCAACATCCCGGACTTCCGCATCGTGCGATTCGACCGGCCGACCAGGGGAGGTGGTGTGGCCATCGCTCTTCGCTACAACAACTGTCGTCTGCTTCCAAGCTTCCAGCTCAGTGTCATCGAGGCCATCGGTGCCGAAATCACCACTTCGGTCGGCACAATCACAATTATCAAGGCAAAAAAGACCAAAATTCTAAAATCCAAGCCTCGGCCCATTCCACCTTTGATCCCGCTGGACAATAATGGCTCTAAGGATCGCTTGATAACTCCTGCAGAGAAGGTCGCTGAAATAGGTCGTCACTTCGTCAGCTCACACAATCTTGGGCAGAACATCGTCACTCCACACGAAGCAGCCGTCAACGAGCATGCTAACAACATCCATTTAATTCCCAACGACTTCTCGGAGGAGTTGGAGATCTCAGCTGACGAATTGACGGCCTATATCAAATCGTCGAAGAACATGAAGGTCCCAGGCTTCGACAGCATCCTGAATCTCGAGCTCAAACACATGAGTGCTCCGTTCTTTGAGCACCTCTCGATGATCTTTAATCAGTGTCTCCGGCTCAGCTACTTCCCATCGTCCTGGAAGTCAGCGAAAGTCATCCCCATCCGGAAGCCTGCGAAGGATCCTTCCTCCCCCAAAAGTTATCGACCCATCAGCCTTCTCTCAGGGTTATCCAAGCTATTCGAAAAAGCTATTCATCATCGGTTACTTGAGTCTGCCGAAAATCTCAACATCTTGCTCGAGGAACACCAACTGTACACCAACTGACCCGAGTTACCAACGTCCTCAGACGGAACAAGTTTGTCTCGAAAACATCCGCCATGGCCTTACTCGATGTCGAGAAGGCATTTGACAATGTATGGCATGATGGCCTGGTGTAAAAACTACAACGGTACAATCTTCCCAGCTACCTGGTGAAAATCATCAACAATTACCTGTCGGCAAGGACATTCCGGTTCTCAATCAGCGGAGCGAGTTCCAATGCGCACAACATTGTCGCAGGCGTCCCCCAGGGCAGTATCCTCGGGCCCCTGCCTTTCAATCTGTTCACCTCCGACATGCCAGAACCTCCAGGAGGCGGCATTCTGTCTCTGTTCGCAGATGACACATCCATCGTCTACAACGGTAGAGTGATCAGAGCGCTAGTGGCAAAACTCCAACGAGGCCTGGATGCCCTGACAGAGTACCTCACCAGCTGGAAGATCTGTATCAACGCGGCGAAGACCCAGGTCATCATTTTCCCCCACTCCAAATCCTCTAAACTTGTTCCACCTGGGGACTGTAAAATCAACCTCAATGGCACGACTGTGGAATGGGCCAATGAGGCCGACTACCTTGGCTTGACCCTCGACAGCAAGCTTATTTTCAGGCAACAGGTTGACTAAACGGTGACAAAGTGTAACGTTTTGTTGAAACTACTGTATCCTTTGATCAACCGCCGGTCGTTATTGTCCCTGAAAAATAAGCTTGCTGTCTACAAGCAAATCATCCACCCTGTGATCGAATACGGCATGCCGGTCTGGGAGAGCTGCGCTAAAACCCACCACCTCAAACTTCAACGGGTCCAAAACAAATTCCTGAGGATGATCCTCAACATCCCTCCCAGGACAAGAACATCCGAGGTTCACCGTCAGGCCGGAATAAAAACCTTACATGAACGCTTTGGTGAGTGTAAAGAAAAGTTTAGGGTTCGTTCGTTCGCTTGCACTCGTTCTAGTTCCAATCTAGGTTATCAATTTTTATTGTAAATATTAGTGTACATAGTAGTTAGGTTATCAAATTTAAAAAAACACACTAGCGCCTCCTGAAGGCCGTCATGATACATTATATTTTAAAAATTAAGTAGAAACATAAAAATAATAATAATAATAATAATAATAAGCTCGCCTATAGGTGGGAGCTCAGGTGAAATACCCTGGGCGTCCATGAAAAACCACCATTTCAAGTAGGTGGGAGCTGAAGGCCCAATTCCTAAGCACCAATGAAAAACCACCCTCGGGCGAGCACTGGCGCTTGAACCTAGCTATTTAGCACTGTAAAGAATTAAATAACTTTACAGAACCCGTAGCTTCCGGGAATGAAAGCACACCCAAATATGGAGTTACGCTCAAGAACAAGGCAAGAACAGGCAGTGCTGCACCTGCTGATGTTGCTGTGGTTGATCGACGTCAATCACTCACGTTAGCGGGCCGCCGACGGCAACGGATCATGTGGACAAGGGAGATGAATCAGTACGTGATCCGTTGCTACTACGTTTGCACCAGGATGGAGACGGATATGTCCGGCAGACCGGCGATGCTGGAGATGTTCAATGAGAGGTTCCCTCGGTTTGCACCCCAGCTTGACCAGAACAAGTTGTACACACGCCAGAGAGCTATTATGTCACATAATATGCTGACTCCAGAAGACGTAGAGTACATCAAGCGGGAAGTGCAGAGGGAATTAGGAGAGGAGGAGGAGGCAAGATCGAGCGATACGTCGAGAAGGAGTTCTGTTGGGTTGGATGCATCAATCGCAAGTAACCGTCGCGATTCGATTGCACCCGCCGCTCCAGGATCAACAGTGGAATTGCAACGACAGCAATTGAAGGACGAACTAGCTAATCATATGGGCACAGCAGTTACACAGTTCCGTGGGACAGACCCCATGTCCCGACACCGGATACCCAAGTTGCAGTACTCCTATCGGTTGACGAGTACAGTAAGCATCCTTAACCAGGATATTTTGCCACAGTACTTGGAAACCGTGGAGAACCTTGAGGAGCTGCAATTTATCGTGTATTCGGCTGCAGTGGCTGTTGTAAGAACGTTGGGATTGCGAACGCGCCCACAAGGTGAGAGTGATGGACGCGCACGCCCCAAAGCACGAAAACCCGCGTGGATGCGACGTCTGGAGACCCGCATCGCCACACTGCGGTCAAAGGTTGGTCGATTAACACAGTACAAGCAGGGGAATCGATCAACCAGGCTAGTTCGGAATGTTGCTGAAATTGTGAAACCCACAGAACTCCGTGATCTCACCGAGGCGAACATAACTGAGATCCTCGACACCCATGTACAGCGGTTGAGTGCTCTTGCTAAACGACTGCGACGTTATGGAGAATGTTCGAAGAGGAAGGAGCAAAATCGAATGTTCAACATCAACGAAAGGGAGTTCTACAACCACATCCGAAACGACAAAGCCGACTTTGGCGAGGGCCTTCCGGAGATTGGAGAAGTCACGCAGTTTTGGTCCAATCAATGGGAGAACCCCGTCATACACAACGGCGATGGGGTGTGGATGGCAGAAGAAGAGCAATATTGTGGTGGAATTACAGACATGACCGCTATCAACGTGACCGCCTAAGAAATACGTGAGGCTACCCGGTATACCAGGAATTGGGCTGCACCAGGACCCGATTTTGTGCATAATTTTTGGTATAAAAAACTCTCAACGGTCCACGGGCGGATGGCGGAATGCTTCAACACGGTACTAGATAACCCCGGGCAGCTACCAGAATTCATCACTAGGGGTGTCACTTATCTTCTGCCGAAGGATCGGAACACTTTGAACCCAGCCAAGTACAGACCAATAACGTGCCTTTCGAGTATGTACAAAGTGCTGTCATCGGTAGTAGCGAGGAGGGTGCAGAACCATTGCGACGTCAACAACCTGATGACCGAGGAACAAAAAGGTTGTCGACGTAACACACGAGGCTGCAAGGATCAGGTCATCATTGATGCAGTCGTTGTTGGGCAGGCCACCCACAAGCAAAGAAACCTGAGCATGGCGTATATCGACTATAAAAAGGCAAACGACTCAGTACCTCACTCGTACCTTCTTAAGGTACTGCAGTTGTATAAGATAGACGGTAACGTCATCAGGCTAATGCAGCACGCTATGGGGATGTGGAGCACATCCCTACACATTACTGACGGAGAAAAGGTGTTACGGTCCAGGACTCTCAGCATCAGGAGGGGCATATTCCAAGGCGATACCTTTAGTCCTCTATGGTTTTGCCTTGCCATGAACCCTCTTAGCAGAGCACTCAACCAACACAACTATGGCTATCATTTGAAGAGTGGGGAAAGGAGTACAAACATTACCCACACCTTCTTTATGGACGACTTGAAGCTGTTTGCGGAATCTTTGGAGAAGCTGCACCAATTTCTGCGGCTTGTAATGGTATTCAGCAACGACATCCGGATGGAGTTTGGTATCGATAAATGTCGATCCATACATCTACACCGGGGTCACCTGGTGGATGCCGACAGTTTCCGCGTCAACGAACAGGAGGAGATTCGAAACATGGTTGAAGGCGAAACGTACAAGTTCCTAGGTTTCCTGCAACTGAAAGGAATTCGCCATACGACGATCAAGAAAGAGCTGCAGGAAAAGTTCTTGCATCGTGCCAACGGTATTTTGAAGAGCCTCTTGTCGGCCGGCAACAAGGTGAAGGCGATAAACACGTTTGCTGTCCCCTTGTTGACATACAGTTTCGTGGTGGTGAAGTGGACCAAGACTGACTTGGAGGCGTTAGAACGAGCAGTACGAGTGGCGTTCACTAAGCATCGCATGCGCCATCCAAAATCGTCCATTGAGAGAGTCACCCTGCCACGTACAGTAGGAGGAAGAGGCGTCACCGATATACAAACACTATGTGTTTCCCAGATCCAGCAGTTGCGAAGATACTTCGTGGAAAGCCAGAACCGCCACGAAATCTATCGCGCTGTGTGTGAAGCTGACCACGGATTCAGTGCCCTGCATCTGGCGCAGGAGGACTATCAGCTGAATTGCGACATCAAATCTGTCGACGAGATGTTCGCATCGTGGAAGCAGAAGGAGTTACATGGGACGCACCCCCATCAACTGGAGCTGGAATATATCGACAAAGCGGCGTCGAATACGTGGCTGGTGCGGGGTGAACTCTTCTCGGAAACAGAAGGATTCATGGTAGCCATCCAGGACCGGGTAATTGCGACGAAGAACTATCGGCACTATATATTGCACGAAAACGTGGAGGACCGCTGCAGGAAGTGCAATTCAGTAGGAGAGCCGATCGAACATATCGTGTCCGGGTGTTCAGCCTTAGCTGATTCAGCCTATCTCGGTCGTCATAACGAAGTAGCCAAGATTGTGCACCAACAGCTTGCTTTAAAGCACAACTTGGTTAACCAGTTTGTCGCCTACTACAAATATGTGCCTGTCCCGGTTCTGGAAAATAGTTTCGTGAAGCTGTACTGGGATCGCGAGATCATAACGGATGTCCTCATTCGTGCCAATCGGCCCGATATTGTGGTCTACGACAATAGGATGAAGCGGGTTACCCTCATCGACATTGCTGTACCGCTAGACCATAATGTCCAAACAACATTCTCCAACAAGATAACGAAGTACCACGACTTGGCGGAGGAGTTGAAGCAGATGTGGCACCTGGAGGACGTGCGTATAATTCCGGTTGTTATCTCAGCTACCGGAATCGTCCCGAAATCTCTTCTGAGATCCTTAGGAGAGCTGGAACTATCTCATAACCTCCATAGCATCCAAAAGACAGTGGTTCTTGGAACTTGCAGCATCGTAAGAAGATTCCTGAACCACCATAACTAATACATCCGGTGCAAACGTTTATTATAGGATTTTAAGTCAACCGGCGAATGAGATCCACAGAGCCTAATCCCCTTTGGCATTCAGATTGCCCGGGGTAGGTGAAAATTCCCAGCACGCTTGCTGAGGAAGTGCCAAAACTCTATAATAGTAATAATAATAATAATAATTAAAATTGAAGTTGGAGGGCCAAGCCGGCCGATCACTGTACATGTTAAAAATAATTGTAGAACAAAAAATGTGTAAATAAAGAAGAATTTTACTACTACAGCGCAGGTAACGCAGCTAAACCTGAACCACTGCACAATGGTCCCAGAGTTGAATCTAGCAAGACAAAAATGTTTGCGCCAAAACTATTAGTTTTAGATATATAGTGTCTTTGGGGAAAAAATTTCATAGTTTTTGACGATTTTTTTCCATGTAGTGAAATTAGGGTGGTACCTATATTTCAGAAGTTCATAATATCAACTTTTTAATTTTTCGATAAAGACTTGTGCAATGTTCTACAAAGTTGTAGAGCAATTAATTCTGAGCAACTTTGTCGAAGAAACCATTTTTCTATCACTTATGGTTCACAAGTTATGAGCTTTTTAATAATTACGTTAGGGCGGTCCCTTAAAATCGGTATTTTTCACATAACTTTTTATACATTCATTTCTCGCATAAACTTTGTTCCGAGCACTTTTAGAACTTTTGAAGACGCACATTTTTGTTAAAGAACCATGGATTTATCTCTTATAACAAAAAAGTTATTCTAGTCTTTGTATGAAAAACATGTATTTTTCATATGCGTATATTTCAGAATGGAGCAAACCGATTTTCAATCTATTGGTTCTATTCGAAAGCTCACATTTTTCTGTGTTTATGGTGGAAAACTGAGAGAGCGTTTTTTGTTTAAAGCGTTTTATTCCATTTTGAAAAAAAATATGTTTTTATACGAAAAACGGCTATAACTTGATAAATAAATGAGATAGGTCCATGGGTCTTCAACAAAAAGATGTGCCTTTAGAAGTTCTAAATGTGGTCCATACAAAGTACCCATCAAAAATCAATACATAAAAATATATTTAAAAAAAAACGGTTTTCGTAAGGAAATGAACGTTAGTTAGATCAAAGTAGGCTGGTCGACAGAGCGTATGATTTTGTTTTTACGTTATTGTGCTTTGCAACAAAAATTACAACTTTCGTGATAATTTTCCAATGCTCTCATAGATGTGAAAAATTTCTCCGCCGTACAAATAGCACGTGCTATCCAAGCATTCACCGCTAGGATGCACCACGTGGCGGCCAAATGTGAAGATTTGATTTTAACGTAATAGTAATAAAAACATTTCAGTAGCTAACCACTGGTCATCTTCGCTTTCTCCCACTGGCGATACCGAAAAAAATCTAATCAAAACAAGATAGGCTTGTAAAAAAGCCTATACTTCAAAACTGACGTACTTTTAACGCTACATATCCAACAGAAAACCAAGCTACTACCATTAATATGCATAGTAGCCTGATTTTCTGTTTGATGTTTAGCACGGCACACAAAAGACATGGCAGTCTCAACGCGTATGTAAACATTCAGTATGAATGAACCGGTGAACCGAGAAAATGCGCTCTCTAGTTCAGCCTACTTTGATCGATATAACGTTTATTTACTTACGAAAACCGTTTTTTTTAAACATATTTTTATGTATCGATTTTTGAGGGATACTTTGTATGGACCATATTTAGAACTTCTAAAGACACATCTTTTTGTTGAAGACCCATGGACCTACCTCGTTTATTTATCAAGTTATAGCCGTTTTTCGATTAAAAACATATTTTTTTCAAAATGGAATAAAACGCTTTAAACAAAAAACGCTCTCTCAGTTTTTCCACCATAAACGCAGAAAAATGCGAGCTTTCGAATAGAACCAATAGATTGAAAATCGGTTTGCTCCATTTTGAAATATACGCATATGAAAAAAACATGTTTTTCATACAAAAACTCGAATAACTTTTTTGTTATAAGAGATAGATCCATAGATCTTTAACAAAAATGTGCGTCTTCAAAAGTCCTAAAAGTGCTCGGAACAAAGTTTATGCAAGAAATGAATGTATAAAAGTTATGTGAAAAATACCGATTTTTAGGGACCGCCCTAACGTATTTATTAAAAAGCTCATAACTTGTGAACCATAAGTGATAGAAAAATGGTTTCTTCGGCAAAGTTGCTCAAAATTAATTGCTCTACAACTTTGTGCAACATTACACAAGTCTTTATCGAAAAATTAAAAAGTTGATATTATGAACTTCTGAAATATAGGTACCACCCTAATTTCACTACATGGAAAAAAATCGTCAAGAAATATGAATTTTTTTTCCCAAAGACACTATATATCTAAAACTAATAGTTTTGGCGCAAACATTTTTGTCTTGCTAGATTCGGCTCTGGGACCATTGTGCACTGTGATGCAGCCCAGTAACTGCTGTGTCAGACAGTTGCTGAATGGGGGACAGATATCGCCATCATAGCAGATCCTTACCGGGTATCCGCCAGGAACGGTAATTGGGTCACCGATGGGTCTAAAATGGCGGCGATATGAACAACGGGGAAATACCCAGTCCAAGAGTTGGTGTCTTCGGCACACGAGGGCTTCGTCATTGCCAAAATCAACGGGGTCTTCTTCTGCAGCTGCTATGCGCCTCCTCGATGGTCGATCGAGCAGTTCGGTCGAATGCTAGATTGCTTGACGGAATGGGGAAGCGGATACACGAATCAACGGGGATCCTGCTGGAATCACTGGCTATGTTGGATGTGGACTTGTCTAACGTTGGTATCAAAAGTACCTACAGCTGGAACGGAGCCGAGTCGATTATCGACGTTACGTTCGGGAGCCCTGGCCAAACGAGTAGTTTGAACTAGAGGGTAGAGATGGCTACACTCACAACGACCACCTGGCGGTTCGCTACAGTATCGACTATACGACCAGCATTCAGCGGACGGAAGAGGGGGCGAGGCCTAGCCCTCGTATGTGAAAGACATCATACTTCGACGACGAGGTGTTTAAGAAAGCGCTCCGCCGCGAGCACAATACTCTCGGTCTGAGCGGCGAGCAGCTGGTAACAGTACTCTCGCGTGCATGCGATGCCACCATGCCTAGGAAAGTCCACCCTTGGAATGGGAGGCCACCGGCTTACTGGTGGACTCAAGCAATTGCGAACCTGCTCCGCGCCTGCCTACGGGCAAGGAGGCGGATGCAGCGAGCACGCACAGAAGAGGAGTGTGTTGAACGACGGATGGCGTTCGTAGCTGCTAGAGCCGCTCTGAAGACTGAGATTAGATCAAGCAAAAAAACCTGCTTAAAGGGCCTGTGTCAAAGTGCTAACGCGAATCCATGGGGTGACGCCTATAGGGTCGTAATGGCCAAGACACGTGGGGCGATGGCCCCTACAGAGCGGTTTCCAGAGATGCTGGAGAGGATCATAGCGGGGCTCTTCCCACGTCACAACCCAAGTCCCTGGCCTCCCTTAGTGGAGCTGCCAGGGGCCAGGGTGGCCGACGAGGGAAGAGTAGCTGTGGCGGAACTTGCGGGGATTGCACAGTCCCTTAGTGTAGGTAAGGCGCCAGGACCGGATGGTATTCCGAACCTGGCCATCAAAGCGGCCATTGCTGAGGCTCCCGAGATGTTCAGATCTGTCATGCAGAGATGCCTGTACAAGGGAGTCTTCCCTGAAGCATGGAAAAGGCAGAGCTTGGTCCTATTGCCAAAGGCGGGAAAACCACCGATCCGTCGGCATATAGACTAATAAGCTTGCTTCATACGGCGGGGAAGGTGCTCGAGAAGATCATTCTCAACAGGTTGTTGATACGCACGGAGGGTGCGGATGGTCTATCGAGTAACCATTTTGACTTCCGAAAGGGTAGTCGACCGTAGACGCTATCTTGTCGGTTACCAAATCCGCGGAGATAGCTATCCAAAGTAAGAGGAGGGGAGTTCGCTATTGTGCAGTAGTGACTCTTGACATGAGGAATGCTTTCAATAGTGCCAGTTGGGCAGCTATTGCAGATGCGCTCCTGCGTCTTGGAATTCCCGAGTACCTGTACAAGATTTTCAGAAGCTACTTCCAGAATCGAGTACTGGTATACGACACGGAGGCGGGTCGGAAGTGCGTTGACATAACTGTTGGAGTTGCAACAGTTGTGCCACCCCTTTATATGTGTGGTTTGCATGTGCATCCCTGCAAGCACATCAGCAGTGGCAACACAGGAAACGTCAGCAGGAAAGCGTTCGCGCCTTCGCGCAAAAAGGCGTCATTCAAATTCAAATGTGCTCTCGCTGTGTAAACACTGTTTTTCATATTCTAATAAATTTTTTACAAGTTTCGTTAATTAAACTACTTGATGCATTTTAATTCCATTGGAATCGAAATCCCAATAGGTTATTGGCCCAGTTGCGTAGAAGTGCAGTAGTTTAATTCGATTATTTTTTTTTCCGTCGCGATTCGTTTTTTGAATTTAACCAAGGACTGTATAGTTGTGCGTGGCTAAGAAGAAAAATGGCTGACACGAAGGTTTTGGTTGAAAAGCTGAACGACCAGAATTATGCAATCTGGAAGTTCAAGATGCGGCTTTTGTTAACGCGTGAAAAAGTGCTAAGTGTGGTGAACGATCCGAAGCCTGAAGGTGCTGATGCGGCCTGGACCTCGAAAGACGAGAAGGCGCAGGCATTGGTGGGATTGGCACTGGAAGATTCGCAGCTGATTCACGTGATGCAGAAGACAACGGCGAAGGAAATGTGGGATGCTTTGAAAGATTACCACGAACGAGCGTCTCTTTCCAGCAAGATTCATGTGGTGCGGCAACTGGTGTCCATCCGGATGCCGGAAGGTGGGAACATGACTGAGCACCTCAAGCAGATGACGGCGTTACGACTTCGCTTGTCTGCCTTGGGGGAGGATGTCAAAGATCACTGGTTTGTGGCTTTGATGTTGTCAAGTCTGCCTGCGTCATATGATGGCCTGATCATGGCTCTTGAGAGTCGGCCAGATGACGATCTCACCGTCGATTTCGTTAAAGGGAAGCTACTGGATGAAGGTCGTCGTCGAATGGAGAAGAATCCCGAAGAAGAAAAAGTGTTCGTTACGGCACCGGCTGGGCATAGTAAGCCATCTAGTGCGAAGCCGAGAGCAGTGAAAGATAAAGTGTGCCACTATTGTAAGAAGGAAGGGCATTTTCGTCGTGATTGTCGCAAACTTGCATCGGATCGCCGTGAAAAAGAAAAGGCAAATGTGGCTACCGAACGCGGTAAGCAGTTCGAAATGTGTTTGGCTGCTGGAAAGCCAGGTGAAACAGGTATTTGGTACCTTGACTCAGGTGCTACCTCACACATGACGAATGACTTGTCTTTTCTGGAAGAGCTTGACAGATCCCATGGAGGGTTTATTTGCTTGGCGGATGGGAAAACCATCAAATCGACCGGTGCTGGTTCTGGAAAGATCTCCTGTGTGAATTCTGATGGTGCGCTAGTGAAAGTGAATCTCGGGAACGTTTTTCATGTTCCATCGCTTGCTAGCAACTTGCTCTCTGTTGGTAAGATTGCTGACTTGGGTCTCACTGTTTTGTTCGAGAAATCCGGTTGCAAAGTGTTCAAGGGCAACGAGGTGGTGCTGGTCGGCCAACGGAAGAATGGCTTGTACCATTTAACGCAATTTCGGATAAAGTGCTTTTGACCGAAGCAAAGCACAGTGACAAATGTGAGCACCTGTGGCACCGTCGTCTGGGGCATCGTGATTCGCAAGCTGTGTCGAAAATAGTGCGTGAGAAACTTGGTCACGGTTTGGAAATCACTGCTTGTAACGTGAAATCAGTGTGCGGACCATGTTGCGAGGGTAAGATGAGTCGAGACTCGTTTCCGAAGGCATCGAAGAGCCGAGCTAGTGAAGTTGGTGAACTTGTGCATAGCGATTTAGGCGGTCCGATGGAGATTCAAACACCGCGAGGGAATCGCTACTATATAGTGTTGGTAGACGATTACAGTCGCTATTCTGTGCTATATTTGCTTCAGCGCAAATCGGATGCAGAAGAGAAAATCCGCGACTACTGTAATATGATGAAGAATCAATTTGGTCGTTTCCCGAAGAGCATTCGTTCCGATGGAGGTGGCGAGTATTGCGGTAGCTCCTTGAGGAAGTTTTTCGCGGACAATGGGATTGGTCAAGAGATGTCGGCCCCATATTCGCCGCAACAGAACGGTGTAGCTGAACGGAAAAACCGTCATCTGAAGGAAATGATGCGTTGCATGTTGGCAGAATCGGGTTTGGCGAAGAAGTTTTGGGGTGAGGCGATCAATACTGCAAACTATTTGCAAAATCGGTGTCCGTCGTCATCAATAGTTTGTACGCCGTATGAGTTGTGGTTTAAGAAGAAGCCATCATACAATCACTTGAAGATTTTTGGTAGTGAGGCGTATGTACATATTCCGAAAGAAAATCGAAAGGCACTCGATGTGAAGTCCATGAAACTAGTGTTCGTTGGTTATGCGGAAGGGCGAAAAGCATATCGCTTCTTGAATGTGCAGACAGGCCATATCACCATCAGTAGAGATGCCAAATTTCTTGAACTGTGTAGTGTAAAGGAAGTCGTTCGTACCGAGCCTGTAGCTTCAGGAGGAGTTTTTGATGTGCCTTTGTCGCTGCCATCGAGTGAACAGACCCTGGAAGAAGAAATAGGTGAGCTATCGGAAGAAATCAGTGTAATGTCTGAAGAAGATTTGGATGATACGTTTTATGGTAGTGCTTCGGATGGTGAAAACTTTTTTCCCGGATTTCCACTGGACGAAATCGCTCGGCACTCTCGTCGTTCAACGAAAGGTATTCCACCTAATAGGCTGATTGAGGAAATCATGGCAGCTGAAACTGTTTCGGAAGATGAAGTGGAGCCTAAGAATCTGAGGGAAGCATTGGCTTGTGGGCGGAAGCAAGAGTGGATAGCAGCGATGGAAGACGAGCTGAAATCGCACTCCGAAAACGAAACGTGGGAATTGGTAAACCTACCTGATGGACGAAAGCCTGTTGGTTGCCGTTGGGTCTTCAAGCTAAAACGAAACGCAAATGGTCAGGTGACGAAACGCAAAGCCCGTTTGGTAGCGCAAGGTTTCTCCCAGAAGTTCGGAGAAGACTACGACGAGGTATTTGCTCCGGTCACTACACACACGACGTTTCGACTTCTCTTGGCGCTGGCAACCAAAATGGGAATGGTGTTGAAACATTTTGATGTCAAAACCGCCTACTTACATGGCCACCTTGATGAGGAGTTATACATGGTGCAGCCGCCCGGATATGTGAATAAAGGCAAACGTAACTTGGTGTGTCGCTTGAGGAGGAGTATTTACGGATTGAAGCAGTCAGCAAGATGCTGGAACAAGCGACTGGATGCGGTTTGGAATTCCTTGGGATTCAGGCAGAGCAAGGCAGACAACTGTTTATACACGAAGAAAGTTAATGGGCAGTATGTGTATCTACTTGTGTATGTGGATGACATTCTTGTCGGTTGTGTGGACGAAAAGCAAATTGGCATAGTATATGAACAGCTTAAGAAGCATTTCGATATGACCGATCTGGGCGACTTAAGTTATTTTCTCGGCATGGAAATTCGTAAAGAAGCATGTGGGTATAATGTGTCGTTAGAAGGATATATTGATCGAGTGGTTGAAAAGTTCGGACTTCGCGAAGCAAAAGGGGCGAAAACTCCCATGGAAACGGGATACGTGAAGGAGGAAGATAAAAGTAGTGCTTTGTTGGATCAAAATAAGTTTCGAAGTATCGTCGGTGCACTGTTGTATGTAGCAGTCTGTGCACGTCCGGATGTAGCTGTGAGTGCATCGATACTTGGGCGAAAGGTGAGTGCGCCAACCGAGGCGGATTGGGTAGCAGCGAAGCGAGTCGTTCGTTACCTAAAAGCGACAAAGGATTGGCGGTTGCAGTATAGCAAAGCTGGTGGTGACCTGGTCGGATTTTCTGATGCGGATTGGGCTGGTGACATTCGTTCCAGGAAGTCAACCACCGGTTTTGTGTACCTGTATGCTGGCGGTGCAGTGTCGTGGTGTAGCAGAAAGCAGTCGAGTGTCACACTATCTTCGATGGAGTCGGAGTACGTGGCACTAAGTGAAGCAAGCCAGGAATTGGTATGGCTACAGAAGCTACTGGATGATTTTGATGAAGCAACTGAAGGACCTGTAACGGTGATGGAGGACAACCAGAGTTGTATAACATTTGCCAGGTCTGAACGTGTGAGCCGACGATCTAAGCATATTGAGACCCGGGAGAATTATGTTCGAGAGTTATGTCAAGGTGGAGTGCTTGAGTTGAAGTATTGTCCGACTGAAGATATGGCTGCAGATATTTTGACTAAGCCTCTTGGTACGGTTCAGCAGAGGAAGTTCTCTGAGATGATGGGATTGTCTACAAGTGGTGGCAGCAAAGGTTGAGGAGGAGTGTTGGAGTTGCAACAGTTGTGCCACCCCTTTATATGTGTGGTTTGCATGTGCATCCCTGCAAGCACATCAGCAGTGGCAGCACAGGAAACCTCATCAAGAAAGCGTTCGCGCCTTCGCGCAAAAAAAAGGCGTCATTCAAATTCAAATGTGCTCTCGCTGTGTAAACACTGTTTTTCATATTCTAATAAATTTTTTACAAGTTTCGTTAATTAAACTACTTGATGCATTTTAATTCCATTGGAATCGAAATCCCAATAATAACCTCAGGGGTTCCGCAAGGTTCCATACTGGGTCCGGTGTTATGGAACGTCATGGACGACGGTGTCTTGAGGTTGAAGTTCCCGGTGGGCGTGGTAATCGTCGGCTTCGCTGACGATATTACGTGGGAGGTCTACGGCGAATCGATCGAAGAGGTGGAGTTGACTGCAGCCCACTCGATCGCAATTGTGGAGGAGTGGATGAGTTCCAGGAAGTTAGAACTGGCTCACCACAAGACTGAGGTGGTTGTTGTTAACAACCGAAAGTCGGAGCAACAAGCGGTGATAAGGGCAGGCAACTGCGCGGTCACCTCTGAACGCTCCATCAAACTCTTGGGGATAATGTTCGACGATAAGCTCACCTTTGGTAGCCACGTCAATTACGCCTGCAAGCGTGCCTCCACAGCAATAGTGGCATTGTCTCGGATGATGTCCAATGCGGTTTATGCCAGCAAGCGCAAGCTTCTGGCTAGCGTCGCTCTGTCCATACTGAGGTATGGGGGGCCAGCTTGGGCACGGCCCTGCGTATTAACTGCTACAGAACGAAGTTAGAAAGTACGTATAGGGTCATGTGCCTAAGAGTTGCGAGCGCGTGCCGTACCGTGTCGCACGATGCACCTTGCGTCAACACCGGTATGATGCCTATTGACATCGTTTTCGGTGAAGGCATAGAGTGCTTCGAAATGCGCGGCACGAGAGGCATCCGTAGGACTGTCAGGTTGGCCTCAATGGTCAAATGGCAGCGTGCGTGGTCCAAGGGTTCGGAGTCGGCTTCATTGGTTATACCGGTGCCCTGTGGTCGAACTCGATCCTTTTATCGAACAAGTGGTTGCGCGAAGAACAACATGATATCGTCGCTTTCGCGGCGTCGGTCAACCGGGCGGGTTCCGAGCCCGAGGACGGAAAGGGGTCCTCGTCAAGGCTGGGGCAGGCGTAGGCACCGCGTCGGCAAGTCCCTCTGTGTGCTGGCGAATAGGCCCTATCGCAGAGAGGTCATTTTGGGGTGCACGCGGCATCATCATTCTTGATACCAGTCGTGCAGAGGGAAGCAGGCGCGAAGTCGACCCTGCCCACCTTCCGAGGACATAGGGCGTGGTAAGGCCACCTGGAAAGCCGGCAATGCGCTGGCACGATACCATGGTGTTCTTCTAAAAAAGCGAGTCACGATGTTCGATGCTGCAAGGACACGCAGCTAACCTCGAGGGTGCGTTATGCACTGGCCCCCCTTTGAAGCATTACTTTCTGGTTGTACCGAAGGGACGATGGGCTTTTCGGCAATGGAGGCGGTTTAGCGGGTCGGGGATGCAGTCCTGCCTCCCTCGTTTGCTGTTGGAGGTCCCCTAACACCGCACTTCCTGGACAACACAGGAAAAAAAACACACACACAGGCTTTCGGCCTTCGATGTGGCGACGGAACAGCTGGACGCCATCATCGACTTTGCGTCATCGAAGCATAATATCAGCAAGGACCTCAAGAGGAGCTTGCAGAAACTTCGAAAGTCGATGCTGGACGCCAAGCTGGAGAGGGCGGTCGGGACGGCCAAGTGCAAACCCGTGAAATCGGTGGAGTCGAGGTCTACCCAGACTGAGGCCCAAGGATTCGCGGACTCGGGCAAGGACTCGGGGAATCGACCGAAGGCGTGCCAGCGAAGACGGTGGTGCCAAAGTCTACCCAGACTGAGGCTCAAGTATTTGCGGGTACGTCGGGGGGACTGCTCCAACGGAGCAGACACAAAAACGGGGGAGACAGCCTCCAGGGGATGAGCTCCTTGGGGGCCGCTCCAAAACGCGGAGGGTTACTACCCCGAACAAGGGTAGTGGGGCTGGGAAGCTGAACCCCGGTCAGGTACCTCCTAAACCGGGGGAGGAAGGACCTGGAAAGGTCCGTCCACTCAGGAAAGACGGTGGTAAGGGGTTACGGCAGGCTGAAAGTTCTCAGCCGCACCAGACCAGGGAAATAGAGGGGGATGACGCCTCTTGGACTCTGGTCAAGAACAAGAGGAAACCGAAGACGTCAAGGGCCGAAAAGAAGGCCCAGGCGAATGAGAGTAGCAAGAAGTCTAGAGTAGGCGCCAATCGCTCCAGGGGCGATGCCCTGGTCATCACGGCGGACGAGGCTAAGTACTCGGATGTTTTGAGGGCGATGAGGAGTGACGTCAAGCTCGGTGAACTCGGCGCCGACGTACGTCGAATAAGACGTACCCGGATGGGCGAGATGATACTCGAGCTGAAGCGGGGCGTCTCGCAAAAGGCGCCGCCTACAAGAAGTTGGCGGAGGAGGTCCTAGGCGAGACGGTCAAGGTGAGGGCACTCACGACGGAGGTGAATCTAACGGATAAAGACCTGGACGAGATCACTGAAGTCGAAGAGCTCGTCACGGCACTGCGGAGACAGTGTGAAGTGGAGACGCCCACCGCAGCCGTTCGGCTACGGAAAGGTCCGGCAGGGATACAGGTAGCATTGGTTCGGCTATCTGCAGCGGACGCCTCCAAGGTAGTCAAGTTAGGGAGCGTCAAGGTGGGATGGTCGGTATGCCCTGTGCGCATGTACGAGCAACCCGAAGTTTGCTTCAAGTGCCTGGAACCGGGGCACAAGCAATGGGACTGGAAAGGCCCTGACAGAAGCAATCTTTGCCGACGCTGCGGATTGGAGGGACATAAGGCACAATGCTGCACGAACCCACCCAATTGTTTGATTTGTTCCAGCAAAGCTGCAAAATCAAAGTGCAGGTAACGCAGCTGGCTTGCTCGGCCTCGCCCGAGTGTTTGGTGTGCGCAGGTTTAGAGGAAACGGCGGAACACGTGTTGTTCGTGAGCTCACGTTTTCGCGCAATGCGTGACCACATGCTTGCCACATGTGGTCTGGACACTACCCCGGAAAACCTAGTTCGGAGGATGTGTAAAAATGAAGTTGGCTGGAACGCCGTTTTATCGGCTATCGCCCAAATCGTCTCGGAGCTACACAGAAGGTGGCGCGGAGTCGGCTTCTTGGGTCATACCGGTGGTCATGCTCTGTGGTCGAACTCGATCCTTTTATCGAACAAGTGGCCGTGCGAAGAACAACATGGTATCGTCGCTTTCGCGGCGTCGGTCAACCGGGCGGGTTCCGAGCCCGAGAACGGAAAGGGGTCCTCGTCAAGGCTGGGACAGGCGTAGGCCTCGCGTCGGCAAGTCCCTCTGTGTGCTGACGAATAGGCCCTATCGCAGAAAGGTCAATTTGGGGTGCACGCGGCATCATCATTCTTGATACCAGTCGTGCAGAGGGAAGCAGGCGCGAAGTCGACCCTTCCCACCTTCCGAGGACATAGGGCGTGGTAAGGCCACCTGGAAAGCCGGCAACGCGCTGGCACGATACCATGGTGTTCTTCTAAAAAAGTGAGTTACGATGTTCGGTGCTGCAAGGACACGCAGCCAACCTCGAGGGTGCGTTGTGCACTGGCCCCCCTTTGAAGCATTACTTTCTGGTTGTACCGAAGAGACTATGGGCTTGGCGGCAATGGAAACGGTTTAGCGGGTCGGGGATGTAGTCCTGCCTCCCTCGGTGATCCCTAACCCCGCACTTCCTGGTCAACCCAGGATGTCTGTTGAGCAGATTCCCCCTCAATTGTTTAGGAAGAAAAAAAAAACACACACACGCAGGTAGCTGATTCGATTAATATATAAAATCATGGGTCTCCGAGACTTCTATAAAAAGTTCCATTTTGGTGTGCTTCATTGTACAAGAAAAGTAAAAAGCTGATGGACATATGGAAGTTGAAATTTCTAAACATTTTAAAAATTGAGCTGCTCAGTAAAGATACACGAGTATTAACCGGGGAAGTATGAAAAAAAGTAATAAAATCTTTTTTTTGTTACAGTGCAATATAACAGAAGCAATTCAGGAGTATGAATTTGCTTATCGTTCTTCCGTTCAGCGAGAAATTAAGCTGTTATGCTTACACGAAATCGGCTGGTGCCGCCTAATCCAACTGAATTACGGAATGGCTATGACTAACTTCAAGGATTTACGGTAGGTTAATCGTTTCCAATGAATGAATTATTGGCAGTGGCTGATTTTCTACCCGCCGCTGTCACATCCAGGCGCTATAGTATATGCGCAAAATAGCCAGCAAGAGTTAACCGCCAGAAATTTGTATGGCGAAAGTCATCTAACGCGGGTTTTCTCAAAATAAGAAACTTTTCATGAAAAACTATTTGGTACCGATTATGTAGGAAGGTGTCCGCTACCATGCCCACCAAATATTTTTTTGATAAAAGTGCTTTATTTTGAGAAATCGAACCTTAGATGCCTTTCGCCATACTGATTTCAGAAAGTTAACTCCTAGTGTGCCGCTGTAAGCACGCTCAAAGCAGGTGATTCATTAATTACTTGCTTTTGGCGTGTTTACAGCGGCACACTAGGAGTTAACTTTTTTTCAAATCAGTATGGCGAAAGGTATCTAAGGTTGAATATATCGACATAAAACACTTTTACCCAAAAAATTTTGGTACAAGTAGTAGTAGACTGCATAACTGGTATCAAATGGTTTTTTGAAAAAAAATCCTACTTTCGAGGTAACCCGCATTAGATGACTTTCGCCATACCAATTTCTGACGGTTACCTTATGTTAGCTGTTGGAGCATAGCGCCTGGATGCTGGCAGCGGCGGATAGAAAACCAATCACTGCTGGTATGGGTTATCCGCTAGACATTTGTTTGGCGAAAGACAGCGAGAATTCTCGGAAGTAGAAACTTTTTACAATAAACTTTTTGCTATCAGTTATGTAGCAAGGTGTTCGCTACAATGACTGCCAAATATTTCTTGATAAAGGCATTTTTTTTCGAAAAATCTAACCTTAGATGCCTTTCGCCATACTGTTTTCAGAAAGTTAAGTCCAAATTTTTCGCTGTAAGCACGCTCAAAATGCGTATATCATCAATTTGACACAAATGGAGACAGATGGTAAATGAATCACCCACTTTGAGCGTGCTTACAGCGGTATAGTAGGAGATAACTTTCTGAAATTTGTATGGCTAAAGGAATTTTAGGTTGAATTTCTCGAATTGAAAAAAATTAAACACCTCAATCGAAAAAGTCTTTAGAAAACGTAGTGACAGACACCTTGCTGCATAAGGGAAGATCCTTTAATTACGTAACGCAAAAATTGGGTATTTTTGGGTCGTCGTGCTCCCCCCTCCCCCTCTAAGCGTTACGTAATTTATGGACGTTCCCTAACTCCCTAACTTCGCCGTACAAATTTCTGGCGGTAAGCTCATGCTGGGTATAAAGTGCCTGCATTAAGGTTCCCCCAAACACACGCGACACGACAAGCGCGACGCGATTCTATCGCATGGCGACTGCGATTCTGTCGCCGTTGGTATGGAAGCGTCAATGGAACATTGCCTGCAGCGACCCAACGATAGAATCGTGGCGACTAGTTGTCGCCATCGCGGCGATGAAATCGCTTAGGTTTGGGGGATCCTTTATAGCAGCATTATACAAGTGGTGCAACCCGAGCAGGAGTGCCAACCTCGATAACAGAGATTGGTATGAACTATCCTTGCATTAGAGTGAAATCAGGAGTGATTCAGTTTCATTCCAAATTTTCGACCACTATTCTAGTTTGAATCTGAAGCCAAATAGAACAAACTCGCTGGTTTCTCCAGCAGTGATCTATTCATGTTTTTTAAATTTTCAATTAAATGAAATCATCATGTTGGCGCCAAGAAAGGCGCCGTAATTGCAAAGTGGATTGATCCGTAGATAAAATGACGCATTCATACACCAAAACAACTGGAAAATATTTGAATCTCGTGATTCAATCGTGGTTCAAATCTGCAGAAAATAGAACGGAGCGTTATACCAGTTTTATTTTTTTGACATTTGACTGGTAAAAAAATGAATCTAGAACAGGTGCTGGGAAAATGAATGTTTCAGAATCATATTCAAACTGACAGCCCCGAACGATTTGAATCACTGCTGATTTTACCCTTAGAGGTTAAATACCAAAACAATAATACCAAAAATAAATATGCAAAATACTTTAGGCATAATAAGCTTAGGTATTTCAATAACATACGAATAATAATTTGTGACGTGTTTGGTTTTGTAATAACAGAGTATGTTATACCTGAAATATTGTGCACATTTTTCTTTTTTTTCTATTTTTATTAGCTAGTTATCTAATACATGCTTAACTCTCTTAACCTTCTTCGGATATTAGGAAAAACTTACGAATAAGATGTTAGGGTCATATTGACCCAGAAATGTAAATGCTTATAAAACAGTCAAATTATAACCGAATTACAAATTTTATATACCGTTCGAAGGATAAACTCATCAATTTTGTGGCTATGTGGTGATATGCTGGTTCTGGAGACCATGGTCATCGAGAAACGACTTCCACGGGGACCTTGTCGGTCATTTAAGGGGAGCATAGAAATCGCTCCATATATGCCTTTCGATCGCTAATTCTTCATAGATTCTCTTAAAACGGTAATGTATGCTCCATGAGAGGGCTTCCGACGAAAGTGGCCACTCCTGGTATATGCAAAGTGCCCCCGGGGAACCCGCAGGAGAGGTCATTTCCGTTTCAGCACCAAAATATGCCGTGCGGTGGCTCTTTCGTCATGATTTTCCACAAAATAGATGATTATGCGCTTGAAATCGATAATTGACCACATTGGCCACTCTTGGAGCCTATGAGGTGCCTTCGGGGAACACGTAAAAGGGGACATTTCCGTTTTAACACCAAAATATGCTATGCGGCGGCTCTTTTGTCATGATTTTTCACCAAACAGATGATTATGCGCTTTAAATCGATAAGTGACCACATTGACCACGCTTGGAACCTATGAGGGGCACCCAGGGAACCCGCAGAATGAGACATTTCCATTTTAACATCGAAGTATGCCGTGCGGCGGCTCTGTATTTTCTCATCCATCAAAGAGATGGTTATTCAGCTCGAAATCGATAAGTGACCACATTGGCCACTCTTGGAACCTTGGGGAACCCGTTAAAGGGGACATTTCCGTTTTACCACCAAAATATGCCGTGCGGTGGCTTTTTCGTCATGATTTTTCACAAAATAGATGATTATGCGCTCGAAATCGATAAGTGACCACATTGGACACTCTTGGAGCCTGTGAGGTGCCCTCGGGGAACCCGTAGAATGTGAAATTTCCGTTTTAACACCAAAATATGCCGTCCGACAGCTCTTTTGTCATGATTTTCCACCAAACAGATGGTTATGCGCCTGAAATCGACAAATGACCACATCAGCCCCTTTTGGAACCAATGAGATTCCCTCGGGGAACCCGTAGAAGGTGACATTACCGTTTTTATACCGAAATGAATAAGTGACCACATTTTTCGTTTTGGAAGTATTGGAGTAAAAATGGAAATGTCTCCTCCTACAGGTTCTCCGAGGCCCCTCATAGGTTCCAAGAGTGGCCAATGTGGTCACTTATCGATTTCGAGCGTATGACCATATTTTCAGATGAAAATCATGACAAAGGAGCCGCCGCACGACATATTTTAGTGTTCAAACGGAAATATCTACTTTTACGGGTTCCCCGGGGGCCCCTCATAAGTTCCAAGAGTGTCAAATGTGTTCACTTATCGATTTCGAGCATGATGTTGGTCATGAAGCAACAGATGGTCATCTGTTTGGTGGAAAATCATGATGAAAGAGTCGACGCACGGCGTATTTTGGAGTTAAAACGGAAATGTTCCATTCTACGGGCTCCCTGGGGGCCCCTCATAGATTCCAAGAGTGGCCAATGTGGTCATTTATCGATTTCAAGCGCATAACCAGTTGTTTGGTGGAAAATCATGACAACAGAGCCGCCGCACGGCATATTTTGGTGATAAAACGGAAATGTCCTCTCTTACGGGCTCCCCGAAGGCACTTCATAGGCTCCTAGGGTGGCCAATGTGGTAAATTATCGATTTCAAGCGTACAATCACCTATTTTGTGGAAAATCATGACAAAAGAGCCGCCGTATGGCATATTTTGGAGTTAAAACGGAAATGTCCCCTTCTACGGTTTCCTTGGAGGCACCTCATAGGTACCAAGAGTGGCCAATGTGGTCAATTATCGATTTCAAGCGCATTACCATCTGTTTGATGGAAAATCATGACAAAAGAGCCGCCGCATGGCATATTTTGGTGTTAAAACGGAAATGTCCCCTTTTACGTGTTGCCCGAGGGCACCTCATAGGCTCCAAGAGTGGCCAATGTGGTCACTCATCTATTTCGAGCGCATAATCATCTATTTTGTGGAAAATCATGACGAAAAAGCCACCGCACGGTATATTTTGGTGGTAAAATGGAAATGTCCCCTTTAACGGTTTCCCCGAGGGCACCTCATAGGTTCCAAGAGTGGCCAATGTGGTCACTTATCGATTTCGAGCTGAATAACCATCTCTTAGATGGGAAAATACAATGAAAGAGCCGCCGCACGGCATACTTCGGTGTTAAAACGGAAATGTTCCATTCTGCGGGTTCCCTGGGGGCCCTGATAGGTTCCAAGCGTGGTCAATATGGTCGTGGTCGTGGTCGATTTCAAGCGCATAATCATCTATTTTAGGAAAATCATGACGAAAGAGCGCCGCACGGTATATTTTGGTGTTAAAACGGAAATGTCTCCTCCTATGGGTTTCCCGGGGGCACCTTGCATGTACCAGGAGTGGCCAATGTGGTCACTTATCGATTTCAAGCGCATAACCATCTGTTTGTGGAAAATCATGACGAAAGAGCCGCCGCACGGCATACTTTGGTGCTATAACGGAAATGTCATCTCCTACGGGTTCCTCGGGGGCACCTTGCATGTACCAGGTATGGCCAATGTGGTCACTTATCGATTTCAAGAGCATAACCATCTGTTTGGTGGAAAATCATGACAAAAGAATCACCGCACGGCATATTTTGGTGTTGAAACGGAAATGTCCTCTCCTGCGGGTTCCCCGGGGGCACCTTGCATGTACCAGGAGTGGCCTCTTTCGTCGGAAGCCCTCTCATGGACCATACATTACCGTTTTAAGAGAATCTATGAAGAATTAGCGATCGAAAGGCATATTTGGAGCGATTTCTATGCTCCCCTTATATGACCGACAAGGTCCCTGTGGAAGTCGTCACCACATAGCCATAAAATTTATGAGTTTATTTTTCGAACGGTATATAAACTTTGTAATTCGGTTAAAATTTGACTGTTCTATAAACATTTACATTTCTGGGTCAATATGACCCTAACATCTTATTCGTAACTTTTTTTGTGGGGTCGTTCCTGTTGCACCTTAAGGTCACTCCTGACAGAATCCAAGTTTCAAAGTGCTCGCGTTTTCGGGGGCACACCACTCGATACGGAAGCAACGCACAACTGTCATTTTTATTTTTTCACGCATGCTGCGACGCAGCAAAGCTGAATCAACAAAAATGACAGTTGTCCGCCGCCTCCGTATCGAGTGGTGTGCCCCCGAAAACGCGAGCACTTTGAAACTTGGATTCTGTCAGGAGTGACCTTAAAATAGTTTTTTCATGTCAGATGCTTCATTTCCACAAAATATTAGAAGTCAAGAAATTTCAGAACGATTGGATTAGCAAGTAAAAAGATATTCTACTTTGAAGTTTCGTTTTGGGTCATATTGACCCCAACATCTTACTACACGGAAGAAGAAAAGTACCCAAAATTGAGTATTTTTAAACTTACTTTTGAGTTATTTTTTCTCTTCTCTTCCATCCACTCTTTCTTTTGTTGTCAAAAACAAAAGAGCCAAACAATCCAACGACGCCAGTTCAATACGGGAAGCCAATTTTGAGTTTTATTACCTGAGGTCGAAATTGAGTGAATTAAACTTAAATTTGGGTCAATAAATTTTCCGTTGGGTACTTTTTTAACATGGGAGTAAAGGCAAACTACTTCGACCCTACTTACTCAATTTTGGCTTCCCGTACGGATGTACGAGGTTGGGTGAATTAAATTTGATATGATAAATTTTTAATTTATATTAATACATTTGCCTTTGATTTTTCCTCTGGTTGAATTGAACCATATAGGAATTACAATGTTTTAAACTTAAACTAAACTCTATAGATTGCAATGTCTCAATGTTAGAAATTCTATGAAGTTCATTGGCACATCATACAACATTGCTGGTCTAAAAATTTGTTTGTAAATCAAAATTTTGTTCTTAAGACAAAGTCTTAACTTTCTGTTTATAAGTGGATATAGACACTTGATATATTTGTTACATTTTGCTTGAATGCCTTCAATGTGATTTTTTAAATTTATTTTTGGGCTAGCAGAAGGCCTAAATATTCGGCTTCGCTAGACCAATTAATTGGAACCCCATTCATAGTGACAATATGTCTGCTAGAAGGTTGCAAATAAGAAGCTTTCGGTTTATGTGGGAAAATTATAAGCTGAGTTTTGGAAGCAGGGTATACCCCGTTAGGCATAAGTACGTTAGGCATAAGGACGATAGGCCTAAGTACGTTAGGCATAATGGACGTTTGGCATAAAATGACCCAAAGAACAGCCCATGACATAAAGAAGGCAGAATTATGCCAAACGTCCATTATGCCTAACGTACATTATGCCTATCGTCCTTATGCCTAACGTCCATTATACCTAACGTCCTTATGCCTAACGTCTTGGACCCTTGGAAGCATTCGGGGAAATTTTCCATCTCTGCAAGTAAGTGGAAAAAATGTCCAAACTTTTTTGCAATCTACTACAAATGACACTCAGGCTTCGCCCTTTGGAGGAAAGGCCCGTGTCATCTGTAAATAAAGATTTTTGACACCCTGGTGGTAATCCAGGTAAGTCAGAAGTAAAAGTGTTATACAATATGGGCCCCAGTATGCTGCCTTGGAGAACACCAGCTTTCACAGGTAATCTATCAGATTACGAATTCGTTGCACGTAATGACTGATGAGCGGTTGAATGCCCATGGAGAAAACCAAATAGCTCATTAGCAAAAATATTGTCATTAATATGCACCATCATTCTATTTAAAATATTCTTTTCAAACAGTTTGCTTATCGAAGAAAGACAACTGATTGGGCGATAACTAAAGCCTGAGATGGATTTTTGTCCGGCTTCAAAACTGGAACTACTTTGGTGTTTTTCCATTTATCAGGGAAATATGCCAATTGAAAACATTCGTTAAATAAATTAACCAAAAAGGATAAAGAGCTCCCAGGAATTTTTTTGATAAATATGTAGAAAATACCATCATCACCCAGGGCTTTCATATTTTGAAATTTCCTAGTAATAGATCTCACTTCATCCAAATTAGTTCCCAACGAAAGGTCAAAAACATTCTCTTGATTGAGTATGTCTTCTAAGCCTCGTGTAACCTGATCCGAAATTGGACTAGTGAGACCTACAATAAAATTATGGCCACTTCCAAACTGTTGAGTATCTAAGTGTTTGACCTTTTCGCCATTTGGTAATCAAATTTTATTTCCCTATTTAAGCACTGGAATTGGAAATTTTCATTAACTTCCAAAAGGGTTTCGAACTGGGATCCAACTTTGAGACATTATTTTCAAAGTTGGTATTTCTCAGAATAGCGAAACGTTTTGCCTTTCTCGTATACTAAGTGCTTACAGCGGCACACTAGGAGTTAACTTTCTGAAATCTGTATGGCGAAAGGCGTCTAAGGTTCGATTTCTCTAAACTAAGCACTTTAAACGAAAAAATATTTGGTAGGCGTAGTAGCGGACACCATCCCTCATAACCGGTACCAAATAGTTTTTCATGAAAAGTTCCTAATTTTGAGAAAACCAGCGTTAGATGTCTTTCGCCATACAAATTTATGGCGGTTAACTCTTGCTGGCTATTTGTGCATATACTATAGCGCCTGGATGTGGCTGCGGCGGGTAGAAAATCAGCCACTGCCAATAATTTATTGTCCAAAATTTGTTTCAAGAGAAACTCCCAAGGTTTCAAAAACTTTGGTTTCTAAAGAAGAATATAATTTGCGTTTGATAGTCTATTAATAACAATCGTAACCCCACCACAGGCGCTGTCAAGACGATCATTTTGATAAATATAGTAATTTGGATCTCTTTTAATGGATAGTCCTGGTTTTAAATACATTTCAATGAATCGCCTGCTTTGAGCGTGCTTACAGCGGCACACTATGAGTTAACTTACTGAAATCAGTATGGCGAAAGGCATCTAAGGCTCGATTTCTCAAAATCAAGCACCTTCATCGAAAAAATATTTGGTAGGCGTAGTAGCGGATTCCTTCCTACATAACCGGTACCAAATAGTTTTTCATGAAAAGTTCCTAATTTTGAGAAAACCCGCGTTAGATGTCTTTCGCCATACAAATTTCTGGCGGTTAACTCTTGCTGGCTATTTGCGCATATACGATAGCGCCTGGATGTGGAAGCGGCGAGTAGAAAATCAGCTACTGACAATAATTCATTATAATGGCAATGTGCACATTATGAACTATTAGGAATTTGAATGAATTATCTTCCTTATTCTTCAAAGAGCGGGCATTCGGGATGTTTCTTAGAAGGAAGTGGAGAATTCAGAGACTCCCCCTGATTGCTGTATTCAAGACAAAATTTTCAAAACGACTTATCTGCTTTTGTAAACAAAGATTCAAACGCCGATTTGACGAATCTGATAGCTCTCCCACGCAAACCAACACCATCAACAGGTAGCGTAAACCTTCATCTACCTATTGGTGGTGTTGGTTTGCGTGGGAGAGCTATCAGATTCGTCAAATCAGCGTTTGAATCTTTGTTTTCAAAAGCAGATAAGTCGTTTTGAAAATTTTGTCTTGTATTCAAATTAATTTATGAAAAAAATGTTTCTTAGGTCCTTTTGAAAAGTTAAGCGAGAAATGCTCATTGCTGAGCGTGGAGACCTTCTAAGAGTTTTTTTAGAACGGTTTCTTTGCAGGATTACCACCGCTTGTCGGAATTTTACTTCCGCAAACGGGTCCAACGTAAAACGAAGGCACGGGTCCAAGCAAAGATCGTAACAGGATCAGTGAGTACAAATAGCGCTGAGAAGCACTGTTGTTGAAATTAAAATAGCTTCGGATAGTATAAATACTTCCTTCAGCATAGAACCGCACAGCACGAAAGGTCTGAATATTGAGCACATTAATTTTTGGTATTACTACTTTGGTATTTTACCGCTTAATCAAGGCTAGTTCATAACAGAGTATGGTATCAATAACAGAATGAGGTATTAGGTTAATTTCTCCTGCTCGGGAATACTCCTACCTTTAGGAACCTTGTGCTCTATTGGATCTGCGTCTCTTTATTATTGATCCAGCATCGTTAGCGGGGTATTTGCGCATATACGTTAGCGTCTGTATGCTGGCAGCCACAGCTGATAACTAATTATCAAGATTTTATTTTTTTACAAATATTGCAGCCGATGCAGCCAATTTTCCAAGAGCTTCTACGCTTACTTGACGGTCATCTGTCAAGGGGCACATGGGTTTTTTGATGAATTAATCAAATGGAGATCGGAGATCTCCGAATTACTGAATCGTTCCAGACAGAAGGAGTCTCAAATTGAAAAGTACATTTTCCGCAGATGCCAAAAGCTACCGCATACCGATACAGAAACCGAGAAGTACAATTGCAGCTACTGGAGACTGTTGGTGTACGAAATACTTTTTATGTGGAATGCTCTGAGTAGCTGTAGTGAAGAATCTCTCAATGCTATCATAGAAGATTGCAGAAAATTAGACGAGGAGTCATTGGAACCATCCCGAGGGATAAGACAACTGATTTTAGGTGCAAGTTTGTGTTATATGAAACGATACGAGGATGCAATCAACGCCTATCGTATGTGTATTGTTATGCGGGTTGACGAACAATCACAACCGTCACAACTACAGGATGTGCACATTCCAGCGTTCGCCCATTACGAGTTAGCACTCTTATTGTTGCGGCAGCAAAACGAGGAAGCAAAAATGGAAGCCAAACAGCTGCTTCTATACGCACAACAGACCTATAGAAGCTTCGATTTCGATAATCGATTCAATGTACGAATACATTCCATATTGAAAACCCTCAATTAACAGATTATAGTGCGGCAAAAAGTGATAAGCTGCTGATCAAAACCATCCAGAGGATGTATTGTTATCCTATTATCGTACACAACAACACGGCATACAAAAACAAGGCACTATCGAAACGTATGTAAACATCAATTTTCATTGTAAACAATTGACGTCACTGCTATCGCTGCTCGGGACGAAGCAAGCCAACGCTCTACACTCAGCGAACTAGACTATCGAAATTCATAACTGGCGCCTTATGAATCTTCGACAGATTATTCCACCAAAAGTGCTTCTTATATGCAGTTACCTTCCCGAGTAATCAAGCGTCGACTGGCGTGTGGTATATATACCGGCCTCCCGACCCCGACGTCCATGGTTCGAACCCAGTCTGCCGCACTTCACTTTTTTGCCTTTCTCGTTCAACAAAGTTGTACCGAAAGGCTATCATTTCACTCTGAAAACGAACTTTCTACAGGAACATCTGATAGTAAAGTTTCTTATACCATTCGACTTAGTTTGATGAATCGAGGTGATGTCTGTGTGTGTGTATGTATGTGTGTGTATGTTTGTGTGTCTGTATGGTCACTTTTTCAACCACAAAAACTCACACGATTTTCATGTACTTAGACTTAACTGATTTTATCGCAACAAAGTTGCATTCCGCAGAGCCACTCTTCTAATTACATGCTATTTAATTTCATCAAGATTGATTAATGCGTTCGCAGCTGACAAGGAAAATGGTTTAAGCAGTTTTCCATTTTTCCCATATAACCGGGACTACGAGCATTGAGCAGCTACCATGCTATAATATAAATTACGTTCGCTCGATGGGTTAGAAACCTACGGCAATATCGATAAAGCTAACGCAACGAACAAAGCTTTTCAAAGCTTGCAATGTGGAACGTGTTGAACACGAAAACTAATCGACGAACAACGTACGCGCTTTTAAGTTTAGAGCCGACTCGATGATGTTTAGGGTAAATGACCCAATAGTGGAGGAACTAAGCACGTTCCACCACTGTTTGTTCGCATGCACAGAAGCTATAATTTATTTCGCTTACCTAAATTGTGCATCCGAAAGCTCCTCTTTTATATTTTTAGTAGAAAGTATTCCGATGGCAGCAGCTCCTGTCATTATTACCTAAAATGAATCCTCCAATTATTGGTGCAATGTTCCAATAGTTGCGATATTTTCTAATTCGTGTTCCTATAGTTGCGAATCCCATTGTTTTCATACGGGACTCGCAACTATGGGAACACTACCGCAACTATTGGTACAAGGCAGAGAATAAAATACAGTATTTCAGTGATATTTTACCGATTCTACCGATAGTAAATTCAAAACAGTTTTCAACTCTTTCACTTAATGACAGGTCAACTAATTGATAAACAATGTGGGTTGCTGCGTTATTTGCGTATATTTGATAAAAACTACACTACCGCAACTATAGGAGCACCCACGACTATCGGATCAATTACCCTATTGCCATTATACTTTATCGGAGCATTCGCACCAACACAGTTGTAAGTTTCATCGTTGGCAACAGAAATTGCACTAGATAACGACACGATTAACTGCTGGTTCGTACGCTCGTGGCCATGGTGGTGTTGGCGTTTGTTTTGGTTTGGGTGCAGTTTGGTTTGGGTGGTGTGTAGTTATTGTGAAGTTTGGGTGATTTCAAGGGCAAATTTTAATATAGTTTTCGTTTTATACATCTCCTTATTTCCATATTATACTAGTTGACCCGGCAGACGTTGTCCTGCACAGTAGGCGAGAATGTGCGTTCCGAACTGCCCATGCAAAATTCGCATAGGAATCACAATTTTAGTTATTCACGGTTTGCTCAACTTTACTCGTAATTTTCGCGTTAGGAAATTACATATAAACCCGTCGGAAACTGTAACGAATGTTTCTGCTGAAGAAATGAAAAAAATCCATCCAGCCGTTTTCGAGTTATGCGGATACGAACACAGACCATTTCATTTTTATATATAAGATTATGTAATATATTTATATATATATATATATATATATATATATATATATATATATATATATATATATATATATATATATATATATATATATAAATTATTACTTTTACCTTTCAAAAAGGGTTTTAAAAAAAAAGACAAGGGAATTTCAACGAAAGAACTAACTACCTCGAACGATTGGAACGGAATGATTTATTGTTGCTAAATGAATTATTGGCAGTGGCTGATTTTCTACCCGCCGCTGTCACATCCAGGCGCTATAGTATATGCGCAAAATAGCCAGCAAGAGTTAACCGCCAGAAATTTGTATGACGAAAGTCATCTAATGCGGGTTTTCTCAAAATAAGAAACTTTTCATGAAAAACTATTTGGTACCGATTATGTAGGAAGGTGTCCGCTACCATGCCTACCAAATATTTTTTTGATGAAAGTGCTTAATTTTGAGAAATCGAACCTTAGATGCCTTTCGCCATACTGATTTCAGAAAGTTAACTCCTAGTGTGCCGCTGTAAGCACGCTCAAAGCAGGCGATTCATTGAAATGAATCAAAGTCCCTACGGCATACAAAATGCTGACCTAGCTCCTAGCAAGTGTCAGTTGGCCTGAATGAATCATCTGCTTTGAGCGTGCTTACAGCGGCACACTAGGAGTTAACTTTCTGAAATCAGTATGGCGAAAGGCATCTAAGGTTTGATTTCTCAAAATTAAGCACTTTAATCGAAAAAATATTTGGTAGGCGTAGCAGCGGACACCATCCTTCATAACCGGTACCAAATAGTTTTTCATGAAAAGTTCCTAATTTAGAGAAAACCCGCGTTAGACGTCTTTCGCCATACAAATTTCTGGCGGTTAACTCATGCTAGCTATTTTGCGCATATACTATAGCGCCTGGATGTGACAGCGGCGGGTAGAAAATCAGCCAATGCCAATAATTCATTCCATCGGTGCTGCGTCGTCTTCGTCGTCGTTGCCACATGTTGCGCTATCAGCAGATTCGGCTGTGTAACTTGTTGCTAAGTGCCGGGCTTCTGGAAGTTGGGATGCAATCCGCTGATGATGAAGGATAATTATGGCTTATGGTAATCGTCTTCACTTAGATGTTCGATGGCTTTAGATCTATGGTTGAATCTAGATTGTGGTAAATAACTACTCCCTCCTTTTGAAGAGAATCGTCTCGATTCGTCGAATGATTTAACTTGGCCGGTTTCCTTGATCCTTGGATGTATGAACGAAGTTTACGGCAAAACTTTCGCCAGGCTGTGAAAGCTATGATGCTAATTGCGAATATGAGGCTTATGATAGACATTATGAATGATGAGTATGTCTTCAACTGATGAGTTGCGGTAAAATCCTCCAAAAGTTTCCTGTTTTTAATGTTGACTTCTTCGAGACGTAGAACTGGCTCGAAGCTACTTTCTGTTATGGAAAGGCCGTCAAGGGGTAGTATAATAGGAGATTCTACTTCAACCATTTCGATATTCTCGAATTTAGATCCATTTAGATAAACTGAGCAATTATGAAATTCTACGAGGTATGATCCTGTTAAATTTCGGCTAGATATACCACAAGAAGAGTTTACTTCCATCCATTTGACTTGTTTTAACACAACCAAATTTCCTGTTACAAGTTTAGTTTCTGAAGGAATGGTGTATTCGGTGAACGAACAATTCGCCGATTGTCCTTGTAGTAGGTTGGGGATGCATTCATCCTGGGTAATATCGATCAAATCATCTTCCTATCGATCAAATCATCTTGCATAACTTCCGCTTTTGCACTTGTTTACAGCGTTTTGCTACGATGTAGGTAAACGTGTTGCTTCTCATGGCTTGGCTGTGACTGATTTGAATAATTTTGTTCCCTACTGGTAATGGTTCGATAATGAAGTTTTCATACAATTGGTTCTCTAGCAACGGCACTGAAATAGCAAAAACAATCTTTGTTTGATTATGATAAGCAGATATTTCCAGAAAGTCGTACATTTCTTCTGAGCTATTTATAATTAAACCTTTTTCTTCTAACCTTTTTGAAGCGAATTCCAATTCTAGTGATGACAATATGTTTTTCGAGAGAATCTGAAGTTTAGAAAGTTTTATGGCTTCGAAAATATCTTCAAGATGTGATTTTAAAAAGTCTAGATTTACGTTGATTTTGAACACTTCTTTAATTATGGTGAAATCTGTTGCTAATTTTTTATTCCTAACTGCAATTAAATTTTTAGTAATTTGATTTTGTTGAATTTCTAACTTCCTAATAATCCTATTGATTCTATCTTGAAATTGAGAGTTTATACGTCTTTGCTCATTATTCTCTGTAATTAAATTGCTTGATTTAGAAAATAATTCATCGATATTTTTTGAGATCTTTATGAGATCATTGTCGTCCAAATTTCCAGTAATAACTTTGATTCCTGATCCTACAAAGTTGAACAATCCTCGTTTGTTACGGGACTTAGGTTGGAGTTCATTGAACAGTTCCAGAGTATTGCTTAACTTTGAGTTTAGAAGATCAGTTATTTCTGTGTGGTTTCCAATAGAAATACTAGAATAAGAGATCGGCGAAGACGCCATCTTGTTTCCAACCGAACCGTCAAAAGCGGTTCCTTTTCGACTTGTTTACTTTTTGCACCCATAAGAAGCAAGCAAAAAGTTCAAGTGCTGCCAGTATCATTTTCACGATTTCATGCATTTTCATACGTTGCCATTTCGACAGTTTTTCACTCCGCCGGTCTCTGGTTATAGGGTTGCTAGTTTCCAAGAGAGTTCACACCAGCTATATTGGTTTCTAGGTTTCTGAAGATGGTTTCGTACCGTTTTAGGTCAATAACATGGAAAAGTTGATGATCACCCTTTTTCAGCCTTTTGATCACCCTGATCACCCTTTTTCAGAAAACTATAACCGTCCTGAAGGGTAAGAAGTCCGGGATTGAGGGCCAGGTTAGTGATTCGGATGATTTGAGAGGATATGGGGTTTCCGTTCAGGATGATGGTGAGGATGATGATTGTTATGACGTTGTGGTTCCAACGAGTCATTCCTTGTGTTCCTTTTAAGAGTATCCAATACATAGTCCTTGCCTAAAAATGGAAAAGAATTAGTATTTGCTTTGAAGTTTCTTTTTTATTTACTCTATGTGAAATTATCAGAAGAGAGACCGGTTGCTCACTTTCTAATGCGATTTGTGTAATTTCCGTCGTTTCGAATCTACGTATGTTTGTTTCCGATCAGTTGCAACTATTGCTGATTTATATTGCCTCCTTGTTTTTGATTTTACGTAACTTTTTTTTGGTAACTTTTCAAGGACTCTTGAGCCGGGTTCTAAAATCGGGGGTGGTTCTTTATCTGCATTGTGGTAGCTAAGTTGGTTTTTCTGAGTTTTCGTAATTGCCAAAACAGTTTCATCGTAAATTTTATCTCTGTATTCTACAATAGCGTCAATGTTCAGAGGTCTTTCAACTCCGTCTTTTATTCCGTAAAATACTTCGCGGGGCTTGAGTTTCGTAGAAGAATGAATAGTGTTGTTGTATAATGAGCAAGCGATGAAGAATGTTTCCTTGTTGGATAATTCTTCATATTTATGGCTTCGTTATCTGACACAATCAATTTCGGTGTACCGTACATTGAGAAATATTGTAGTAACGCTTTTCTAACATCTGCAATGCATCGGGATTTAATTGGAAGCATGGTGCCGAATCTTGATAATTTATCCACTACAGTTAGAAACAGATTTGGTTGAACTATATAAATGTCTACATGTATAATATCTAGAGGTTGTTTTGGAATTGGGGTTTCGGATAGCTGAATTTTATAGGGGTGTCGTTCATATTTTTGTTTCTTACAAATCTTTCAAAGAATAATGTACTTTCTCACCTTTTGTTTGAGATTTGGGAAATAGAACCGTCTAGAGATGGCGGTTTTATTTTCGAGAATTCCGCGATGTGCGGTTTCATGCGTATCTGCTATAATCGTATTCTGCTCTTCGGTTGTTCTTAAATCGGTTAACAACTTTTGAGTAATTAGAACTTTGAACGTTTTACATCGGCTAAAGTAATTTTTATATGCTACTTGTAGTGATTGTATAATGTTTTCTGGACAAAGAATGCAGTTAACCTTACCAGGATTCATACAATCTCTGAATATTCGAATTAACGTTGCCATTCCGAAATTAATCTTAGTAATAGTCCGTCGGTGTACTTTAGGAAAGACTTCTTCATAAGTTTCTGAATCTTCGTTTCCAATTCTCAAAATAATTTGATTATGGAACGCATTCAATGGTTTTTCGGTGCATTTAATAAATTCCGAGGAGTCTGTGTCTGCAGAATGAACTGGGCTGGAATCAGAGCCTTCTTCATTCAAATTTATTTCAGCAGGTATCCTGGAGAGAGCGTCAGCTACGTCGTTCTGTTTTCCTGGACGATATTTTATTTCAAAATCGTATTCTGCTAATTGTAATCTCCATTTCACTAGTCTAGTATTTGGGGTTGTTAGATTAAGTGCATATGTGAGGGGTTGGTGGTCAGTATAAAGCATACATTTTTGTCCAAAAGGTATAGACGAAAGTATCTTGTAGCCCATACTATTGCAAGGAGTTCTTTTTCAATAGCGGAGTAATTCTCTTCGCTTTTTGTTAAAGTTCTCGATGCATATGCCACTGGTCTGTCTTTACCAATGACTCCTTGGGAAAGGACCGCTCCGATAGCAAAGCTGCTAGCGTCTGTGGTCAAAATAAAAGGTTTTTCGAGATCAGGGTATTGTAGGATATCACTTTGCGTTAGAAGTGTCTTACAAAATTCGAATGTTTTTTTGAACAAGGGAGTATGTTCTATATGTTGGTCCTTACGCAATTGAGCAGTCAAAGGTTTTGTGATTTTGGCGAAATCATTAATCTGTCGATCTGGAGTCTCTGCCGCTCTAACAGCTGCTCGAGCTCCTCGACTCTATTATTTAAATCTTGCGACATTCCGCGTGTCAGCATAAATTACTTCAGTACACACTACACAACAACGCACTTTTAAATTTTTTTGAACTAGCACTTATGAATTACACTAATAATAATTAATTATTCACTTAAAACACTTGTTATTTTCTTTTTGATTTGAATGGTTTGATTTTATTACTTACGGTTAAGTAGCGATGTTACTTCGCTGGGTAGCCCGATGATCCGTCGGGGATTCCGTCTTCTCGTATCGATGAGCCAGGGAGGGTTGTTCCCGATCCGAAGGAGTAGGGAGTAAGTGCTAGTAATGGACCCCTTAACGACTAAAATTTACTTCAGTAGCTTCGCTAGAGCGAGCCTCTTGACAAATTGTAGTTCTGCTGCACCAGATGACAAGCAACAGGTACCAGCATCGTGTTTCGTACATAAAACTAGCCAAAACATTCATTTTTACCAATAAATAAAGCATTTTAAAATTATGTAGCTAGCATGCCTATTATGGCCACCCCCGGGTCCATAATACGCAACGTCGACATTCTGTTTTCCAGGCCAATATTTTATGTCAAAATCGTATGCGGCTAACTGTAACCTCCATTTCACTAGTCTAGTATTTGGTGTTTTAAGATTAAGCGCATACGTAAGAGGTTGGTGGTCAGTATAAAGCATACATTTTTGTCCAAAAAGGTATAGACGAAAGTATCTTGTAGCCCATACTATTGCAAGGAGTTCTTTTTCAATAGCGGAGTAATTCTCTTCGCTTTTTGTTAAAGTTCTCGATGCATATGCCACTGGTCTGTCTTTACCAATGACTCCTTGGGAAAGGACCGCTCCGATAGCAAAGCTGCTAGCGTCTGTGGTCAAAATAAAAGGTTTTTCGAGATCAGGGTATTGTAGGATATCACTTTGCGTTAGAAGTGTCTTACAAAATTCGAATGTTTTTTTGAACAAGGGAGTATGTTCTATATGTTGGTCCTTACGCAATTGAGCAGTCAAAGGTTTTGTGATTTTGGCGAAATCACGGATGAACCTTCTATAGTACCCTAAAATTCCTAGGAATCCTTTCAATTCCTTTTGAGTTTTAGGTAATGGCCATTTTTTAATTGCCTCTATTTTATTGGGGTTGGGTTTTACTCCTTGATCGGTAACAATGTGTCCGAGAAAGGAAACTTCCTTACGTAAAAATTCACTCTTGTCGAGTTGAATCTTTAGATTAACTTTCTCTAGAGCTTTGAAGATCTTTTCCAGATTTTCCATATGCTCCTGTAAAGAAGTTGAAAAGACGATTATGTCGTCCATGTATACTAAACAGCATTTGCCAATTAGCGCTCTCAACACGTTGTCCATAACGCGTTGGAAAGTTGCGGGGGCATTTTTTAAACCGAAAGGCATACGGAGATACTCGTATAGCCCGTGGTCAACTGAAAAGGCTGTTTTAGGGACGTCATTCTTGTGAACCTCTATCTGGTGGAATCCAGAGGCAAGGTCCAGCGTGGAAAAGTATTGGCATCTCACGAGTTTATCGAGAATCTCGGTTATGTTAGGAAGTGGATATTTATCGCTAACTGTTTTTTCGTTTAATTTCCTATAATCCACTACCAAGCGCCATTTCTGTTTACCAGAGGCATCGACCTTTTTAGGGACTATCCAGATGGGTGAACACCATGGGGATGTGCTAGACTTGATGATACCTTGGGACAACATTTTTGTTATCTGGTTTTCTACCTCTTGCTTATGGCAATATGGATACCGATAACTTTTAGCGTGAGTGGGGATATCATCACTCGTCGCTATTTTGTGTTTTATGACGTTGGTGAAAGTTAAATTATCAACTTCGACGTAGAAAATATGCGGGTATTTTGAAATAAGTTTTGAAAGTTTATTGGTTCCTTAGCCTTGGATCAATCGTGCGGTTATCGAAGTTTAACTGATTACTAGAATTAAAACTGTTTATCTTTGATTGTGATATTTCCTCAATTTTTTTTATTTCAGAAAGCATTTCCAGATTTGGATTGATATTCACGGGAAAGTTACAGCAATTTTTCAATACGACATTAGCTTTATGACCCTTTGCTGTGTAAATGCCAGGTATGATCATCACATCCTGAGGCAAAGGAAGTGGATATTCAATGTAGAAGTCTCCGTTATCTAATTTAGTATTCAAAATGGTGGGGATTTCTTCCAAAGCGTTTAAGGTTATTGAGAAAGAATCTGGATATTTTATGGACATTTGAACAGAGTAGTCCGGGAATCTTAGAATATTTTCAGAAGTTATTATCTCTGCCTGTAGAGTACGAAGGGACTTGTAACCTAATAGTCCATCAAAGAATGAATGGAACTTGAACAATCTGAATGTAAGTGGGGGTTTGGTTGTGAATACGGATAACTTAGTAGTTTGTGAAACTTCAAATTTTCCATTTACATTGGTGACAGCAGAGGCATGACAATTTTCAATTTTCGCCGGTTCAATTTTACTTGGATCTACGTAATTTCGATTTGCTCCTGTGTCGATAAGAAATTTCAATGGTCCAGAAGTTGTATTAACTTCGATGAAGGGTAAAAAATATCTGGATAATAATATCTGGAACGCGGGTAATATCGAATCTCGCTGGAGCTGGTTGAGGTGCTAAATCAGCATCAGCTCGGCGGTTTATTAATCTGTCGATCTGGAGTCTCTGCCGCTCTAACAGCTGCTCGAGCTCCTCGACTCTATTATTTAAATCTTGCGACATTCCGCGTGTCAGCATAAATTACTTCAGTACACACTACACAACAACGCACTTTTAATTTTTTTTGAACTAGCACTTATGAATTACACTAATAATAATTAATTATTCACTTAAAACACTTGTTATTTTCTTTTTGATTTGAATGGTTTGATTTTATTACTTACGGTTAAGTAGCGATGTTACTTCGCTGGGTAGCCCGATGATCCGTCGGGGATTCCGTCTTCTCGTATCGATGAGCCAGGGAGGGTTGTTCCCGATCCGAAGGAGTAGGGAGTAAGTGCTAGTAATGGACCCCTCAACGACTAAAATTTACTTCAGTAGCTTCGCTAGAGCGAGCCTCTTGACAAATTGTAGTTCTGCTGCACCAGATGACAAGCAACAGGTACCAGCATCGTGTTTCGTACATAAAACTAGCCAAAACATTCATTTTTACCAATAAAGAAAGCATTTTAAAATTATGTAGCTAGCATGCCTATTATGGCCACCCCCGGGTCCATAATACGCAACGTCGAGTTTGTTTATATACGTATTATGGTCCCCCCATTTGATTTACATGTTCCATTCCCACATGTTCCTTTTGCCTTTAATGGACCCCCCCTTGTGTGCTAGTAATGGACCCTCTAGCATATTTACATTTACAAATTAGTTAATATAACTAAATTTCTGTTTCCCTGTCCATAGCAAATGTATGGAACTGCTGTCCTGTTACATGAAGCAACTTCACCCGATGGAAGCTTGCAGAAAATTGTCGATTCCAGCGTTTAATTTGGGATTTTGTTCAGGGGGTCCATTATACGCACGGGGTCCACTACTAGCACTCACTCCCTATCTTCACTAGATGAGCCACAAAAACACGATATTCTTTCGCGCTTGGTACACTACCGGAACTCACTAATCGAACACTCGCGGATCCTACCGACTGCGCCAATTATTACTTTTACCTTTCAAAAAGGGTTTTTTTTAAAAAGACAAGGGAATTTCAACGAAAGAACTAACTACCTCGAACGATCTGAACGGAATGATTTATTGTTGCTAAATTGAAATGAATCAAAGTCCCTACAGCATACAAAATGCTGACCTAGCTCCTAGCAAGTGTCAGTTGGCCTGAATTCCATCGGTGCTGCGTCGTCTTCGTCGTCGTTGCCACATGTTGCGCTATCAGCAGATTCGGCTGTGTAACTAGCCCGGCTTCTGGAAGTTGGGATGAAATCCGCTGATGATGAAGGATAATTATGGCTTATGGTAATCGTCTTCACTCAGATGTTCGATGGCTTTAGATCTATGGTTGAATCTAGATTGTGGTCAATAACTTATATATATATACTACATACTACACTACATGGGAAATAATAAGCAGAGCTCTTGTTAATAAATAGAAAAAAAATAATTTGTTGGTGGCAATATAGTTGCCACTGCCTTATAAAGGGTTAAATGTATTTAACGTCATATTCTAGTCGGTCTTGAGAATTATTGGCTTCATTTTCAAAATGTTCGTGTACACTTCACTCCGAAATCGAACCTTTAATAGAAGTCTTGGAGACTCATGATGTTATATACCAACCCGACCAGTTAATCATAACAATTATATCAATATGTGTTACAAATAACAATACTTGAAATAGTTTCTCTGTCAAAAATGGATGAAAAAAAATTTTACGATCGTCATAACTTGATTATAACAGGAAGTATTTTGCTTATTTTAGAGAAAAACAAAATTGCCAACAGTTTTGGTAGATAGGAATTGAAAAAAAAACGAAGTTACCACCTTCAGTATTTCTTGATTTCATCGAGAAAGGCATCGTCACCGCTAGGTGGATTAATTTGGGTTTTTCAAATGAAAATCATCATTCATAAGGCAACATATTGAAATTCATACCGATTCCTTGTGGCAAATTTTCATAAGGCGTTTGATTGAAAATCATACGTCCATTTTCCTCAGTGTACGATTGAGTTTGGCATTCTTTTGCACTCTTTCATATTGCGATAGCAATCACGTCACTTTTGAACTGTCATTTTCTTCACGAGCCTACCTTGATTCTGTATACCGTGACAAAACAATATTACAAATTATACACGGAAGAAATTAACTACCCAATAGAGTAGAGTGGGGCAAGAGTACGCACTTAGTTTTCAATCGATCATGTGGCTCTTATGAAGCAAGTTTCTGCATATCAAATCAGTGTCGATGATTCATATACTCTTCCTTTATGTTACCCAGTGGAAAAAATATTGAAATTATTGAGATTCCTTTTAGTAGAACCCTTATTGCAAGACAAGTGAAAAACGCACTCTTACCCCACCGGTGGGGTAAAAGTGCGCATCGGGTGGGGTAAGAGTACGCATTTATCCAATCATGTGTTTTAAGTATATATTAACACAAATAAGAGTTAATAACATTTAATTGATGTTTAATGAGCATATATTAGGGAATGTTTAAAGATTACGTAACTTTCAAAGGGGGAGGGGGTCCTAAAAATGTGCACTTTCATGCGAAAAACCATTGTTTTTTATATATACAAAAAACTACAAAGGTAAATATATATTTCCGGTTTCGCGTGGCGTATACAAAGGCATTTTCCTCAAAGAAAGTCCACCAATCACGTAACGTAAAATTTGGCTATTTCATCACCCCTCCCCCCCTATCTTACACTATTTGTATGAATCCTCTAAAAATTATATGGATCGTCACACATCTCGCAACCCCTCCCAGCTAAACGTTGCGTAATTTATGAATGTTTCTTTTGATTGAATGAAATTATCATTTAGATGAAATTGTGTTTTCGTACTATGTTTAGGTGTACAACAAGTCCTAATACAATTTCATTATTTCGCTTCAGTGCTTTGTTCGCTAAGTCCTTTCTAACACCGAATTACTTCAACTTATCCTAAAAACTTGTGATAATTTCGAATTCTGTTCCTTTTTTCTTAGTTGTGGATCTTTACGCTTTGGAAGAAGTCTTAATTCGGCCGGAGATACGGTTTGACATCATAACTTGTAGATTCATATGCGTACTCTTGCCCCACCGATTCCTGCGTACTTTTACCCCACAGTCCCAAAAATTATTCAAGTAATGATTTTGACTTCTTGGAAAACAAACCGGATCGGTGTTCTGTACCATAAAGTACTCTATACAATAGGTTATCGAAATGGTATAATGTTCACCTGATTGAACGTATATATGGTAATGAAATACTAGTTGCGGAAATCCAATTATTTTTAACAAAATGACCAAAAAGTGATCTAACTCCATATCTCCTTTGTTGTTTATTCAAATCGTTTACAATTACACATGATAATAGTTGGCCAGAATACCTGTTGAACTGATGCAGTGCTGCTAGTTTATCTTTATTTATTACTTCAAAAAATCGAAAACGTACTCTTACCCCACGCGCACTCTTGCCCCACTCTGCTCTAGTGAGTTTAATTCACCCAACCTCGAACATCCGTTGTTGTTTGGCTCTTTTATTTTTGACAACAGAAGAAAGAGTGAATGAAGGAGAAGAGAAAAATAACTCAAAAATAAGTTTAAGAAAAACTCAACGCTGGGTACTTTTATTCTTCCGTGTAGATAAAAACATAGGGGAAGGTGGTCGATTGTCGTGACCCTTTTGTTTTTTGGTTCATAACGACTTGAACAAAGTGGTGATATTTGCATACAAATAGAGACCTATACACGTAAAAAATAACCTTATATGTTATGGCAAAACACCATTCGAAAATACTTATACTCTTCATTATGCCACCTAATGAATGATCCCCTATCAAAAAGCTAATAACATTAATAAGTTAATGAAAAGTATAAGTTTCCGAATGTATGTGACTAATGCGATGTATAAGTTTTTTATTATACAAGTCATTAAGCGCCTGCTTTGGCAAAAAAGTATTAGAAATATTAATAATAAACAACTTTAAATTTTTTTACGTGTAGGCATAAGCTAATAACTGGTGAAGAAATTTGATTTATTATGAAAATGTGGTCGGTTGTCGGCACCCAAAATATCAATATTTATGAAAATATCAAGATTTAATATAATTAATTGCATATTATAATCAATTGCATGCATATTAAAAAAAACTATTTTTTTGTTAAATATCTTGGCTGTGCATATGCACAACATATGTTTCGAATGGACAAATTGATATGAAATTTGCGAATCAACGTGAATCCACGTGTCTTGGAGGGACTCGAACCCTCAACCTTCTACTCTCTAGATAAGCGTGATAACCCCAACACAACAAGACCACTTAAAAGTCACGTTTGTGGAAAAGCCATCCGAGTACCACCGCGGTTAGCTCTATTATTGCAAATTGAATATCATTCGGATGCTTGATTTGTCCAATCTTCACATGTGCTTTACTGTTGTACATATAGCCACAGTCAAGCGAGTACACATTTTTTGCCTTTCTCGTACAACAAAGTTGTCTATTATTCGAGAGCATCACACTCTATGTCCCCAACAACGTGCTGGGCGGATTTGTATAGAGTGCGAATCAATCACACTCTGCTGTGCCAAAGGCTTGCTTGGCTAAAGCATTTGATGAGTGTGATTGCTCTACGCATGCGGTCGCGTGTACTCAGACGACTAGATGATTCTGGTGGTAAGCAAGACAAAATTTGTTCAGCAGAAACGAAAAATTTATCATAAATTTCTCTACGGGCATTGTTTGGTGGAAAGTACACAGATGCAAAAATATAAAATCCGTTGGCCATTGTTATTCTAATGGAACGTACACACGGTCAAGCAGTTTGACCAACATTGACTCCACCTCTAGTTTATTCAAACATCCATCTAGTTTTACCAACAGCGGCACGACAATCTATTTATTCGACCAACAATATCACACACAAACGACCGAAGCGCCAACTTGAGCACCAACCATCAAAAAATATATGGGGGTTTGTGCAACTTCACTCCAAATGCTCAAACATGTTCGACGATCCTTGACTCCGCCCCCGACTACTCAAACCAAAATCAAACCGTTTTAATTTTTTCCAACCGAGCCGCCAACTGTCAAATGGTTGTTCGAACAACTTCACATACGTTCAAACAAAGCAGCAACCGAAGCGTTTTCTTGGGGGCGGAGTCAATGTTCGTCAAACTGCTTGACTGGTGTGTACGTTGCATAACCCATACTTGCTCAAATTCTTTACATTTTGATGAAGGAATAATTTCAGAGTTAAATATTGTAGAAATCGCTACTAGAACGATGGTTGAAGATTTTTTAATTTTGTTGTCGGAACAAAAGAAAGGAAACAGATTTTCTGATTTAGTTGTTTGATCGATGTTCTTGGGACTGGAAAAATAATATGACAGAGAATTGAAAATTCAACAAAGTGTTGTTTAGCGATTTATTTTTTAACCAAATAGAATCATAGAACAGAGTAGAGGTGAGCGGGATTGTTTTATTTTATTATTCTTTATTATAGTGATTTTTAAGTGGATACAAAGTTCATCACTTAGAGCGGGATTGTGGTAGTAGCGGATTATATTTAAATAATAATCCAAGATGCGAAATGAAAGCATGAATTATTTGAATGAGATTTGAATTTATAAATCGACGCAATCGGCGTTCGAATAGTAGACGCCTATTAGCACACGAATATGAACTCGATTGACAGAACGAAACAAAGAAAGAGACGATACTAATCCGAATATTAGGTACATCGTCTATGTATCACTAGAGCTACTCGTTCTGTCTGAACATACTCGTGAGTACACAGCCCATTATAATTGGCCCTGACGAAAGCGAGACAACAAAATGGGGGCCGGGTGATGCTTTTTTTATTCACCCGGCAAGGGTTATAGGACGTCAATTTTGAAATGCTTTTAAAAGCGTTAAAACACATTTTAGCCGAAAATATTTCGATTTTTTGCGTTAGAAATTTAATTTTCATCTATATAGGTAACACAAAAGTTGAATTATTTTGATTAAAAAAACATTTTTTTTTCGCCGATGACATTGATATCATGGCACGTAACTTTGAGAGGATGGAGGAAGCCTACATCAGACTGAAAAGGAAGAGGCTCAAGAGAGGTCAATGTAAGCCACCCACCACGAGTTTCTATCGGTGGTGACGAAATCGAGGTGGTTGAAGAATTCGTGTACTTGGGCTCACTGGTGACCGCCGATAACGATACCAGCAGAGAAATTCGGAGGCGCATAGTGGCTGGAAATCGTACGTACTTTGGACTCCGTAAGACGCTCCGATCGAATAGAGTTCGCCGCCGTACCAAACTGACTATCTACAAAACGCTTATAAGACCGGTAGTTCTCTAAGGACACGAGACCGGGACGATGCTCGTGGAGGACCAACGCGCACTGGGAGTTTTTGAAAGGAAAGTTTTGCGTACCATCTATGGTGGGGTGCAGATGGCGAACGGTACGTGGAGGAGGCGATTGAACCACGAGTTGCATCAGCTGTTGGGAGAACCATCCATCGTTCACACCGCGAAAATCGAAAGACTGCGGTGGGCCGGGCACGTAGCCAGAATGTCGGACAGTAATGCGGTGAAAATGGTTCTTGACAACGATCCGACGGGAACAAGAAGGCGAGGTGCACAGCGGGCAAGGTGGATCGATCAGGTGGAAAACGATTTGCAGACCCTCCGCAGACTGCGTGGTTGGCGAAGTGCAGCCTTGGACCGAGCTGCTTGGAGAAGACTTTTATGTGCAGCACAGGCCACTCCGGCCTTAGTCTGATAATAAATAAAAACCGACAATTTTCAGCAGATAACAAACCCGTTAGAGTTCACCTTGCACGCAGTGAAAATTAACTGTGGCCCTTGCGGAATGTTGCTGCATAAACTAAAATTCTAATAGTAATTTTTAACACGATTTTTTTTTCTGTGTAGTGAAAAAAAACTGGATACTGGTAGCATCCCTGTAAAAATCAATAAATAATTTCTTAAATTACTATCAAACGAAAAATCTTATATTCACTAATTTTCAAGTGATTCATTCGTGCCTTTTTCCAAATCCGCTGTTCATTAGAAATTAAGAAAATCTGCGAAGCACCTGTTATACCCGCTGATTACGATTAAAGAAGAATAATTCTGTAGTTCATTATTTTTAATAAAAAAAATGTTACATGCTCTTTGAAAAAAAAATGATAAAAAATATATATAGGTATATATATATACACAGAATTCTGTTTTTACACGATTTTTTTCACTCCTATTTTTGATCGTGTGACTTAAATTTGCTACCAAAATCCTTGTAACAAATTTCAAAAAATCCGAAAGTATTCAAAGAAAAATCACATGGCATGCGGCAAACATTCAGGATGACTGCAAAATTGAGAAAATGTTAATCATGTAAAAAGAAAATTTAGTGTATATATATATATATATATATATATATATATATATATATATATATATATATATATATATATATATATATATATATATATTATACATACATAAAAAATAACATAGAAAATTGGATAAAACGTCGTCAAAACCTGTTGTTATTTGAGCTTAGAACGAGTTCAAACGGGGTTTTTATGCCTGTTTGAGAGAGGCTACAGTTGACGTCAGATGAAGAAAACAAATTGTAAATAATTAATAAGTAAATAAAAAAATATGGACCGGCAAGCGGAATGAACATGTTATTCGATTTATTCATCAAGAGAAATGCCATCAAGTTAACCGAATATGTGTTTCAGGGACATAGTTAAATTCCAAAAATCAGGAGGAGAATCGTAATGCAAATATTTTTTTCTTCCTTTATTTATGTGAATTTTTAAATTTCAAGTTCTCCACTCGTGAGGATTACCAAGGCCAGGGGAAGGAGCAGGATGGCCACCCTCAAGTTCAACCGTGGGACCTTCCATTGGCAAATTTGAATTTTAATAAACTTAATACTAACATTTTAAAACTTAATACTAACACATTAAAAATTGAATATAACCGGAGTGCCGTTCAAGATGATTTTACTATCCACAGCCGGAACAATTCTAGGGAATCGGGAGTGAGGAAAGATGGTGGTCTGTATCTTTGCCGCGTTGATGCAGATCGTCCAGCAAGCGAAGTATGCTGTCAGGTCAGGACATCCATGCCTCGTTGGAGCTTCGATGGGAAGGCTCTGATCACTCTGCTTGATGATGGAAGTGTCGGCTCTGATCACTTGTAGATGATGGAAGTGTCGTCTGCAACCAGATACATAGTGCCGCCTCCTGGGAGTGCTGGCATGTTGGAGATAAACAAATAAAATAACAGGAGCCCGATGATACTGCCCTGGGAAACGCCTGCGATGACAAATAATTTTTGGGGATTTTCACCAGGAATATGGGAAGATTGTACCTGTGAAGCTTGTACACCAGACGTTGTCGAAGGTTTTTCCGACGTCCAGCATGGCCATGGTGGATGATTTGGAAACCAACTTGTTCCGACTAAGGATGTTTTGCCTTTCTCGTATACAAAGTATACGTAAAGGCTATATGTTCGCTCCGAAAGTGAAATTTTTTAGGAGGTCCGGAGACCCATAGTGTTATATACCGATCGACTCAGCTCGACGAATTGAGGTGATGTCTCTGTGTGTGTATGTGTGCGTTTTTTTTTTTTTTGTACAATGGTTAAAGGCCATCAAAAATCTGCGCGACAGACACCTCCAGCATCCACACTATGCTCGAAGGCGAACAGGGATGGGCTCCTCCCGACCTGCTAAAAATGTGCCTCCCGGATAAACCGGGTCCCTTATCCTCCTTGCCTCGATCCCCCCGGGACCACTGGATGCTGCGACTACTTCGGGGGGGGGCTGTGCTCATGCACTTCTTCTAAAATTCCGGCCCCTAGCTTAGGCTAGTTCGCCGACTGGCTTGCTGAGATCCACTGCTACGTTGTCTCGATCCCTCGGCGGTTGTGCCATAAACTTCCTCACTCGAATCCTCCTGACTTCCCCCGGCGTCGAGGGTGGTCCACCTGTTCCGGTGAAGGAAACTTCCGCACTGATGGTGCCTCGACTACCGGCGGCTATCGCAGGGGACGCTTTCGCGCCGTCTTCGTCTTCGGGTTGCAGAGGTGGTCCACAGTTCCGGTGGTGGATAACGTCCGCACTGGCGGTGCCCTATATACCCGAAGCACTTCCTTCTTCTTTCTTCTTTCTTCAGCAGGTTGGCAATTCGAGTGCCGAGGTCGGTCCAACGATTCCGGTTGGCAGAAGACTTCCGGTTCACTGGCGCCCCGACGACCCGAGACCAAACACTGCTCACTGTGCTGGATTTTCCTCCAAACCGACGCTTACTTGCTGGTCCCTTCTCCATCGACGCTGCAGCTCTGACATTATTTGTGTCACGACTCTGGTTACCGCATGCCACGTACCTTCATCGCGACACATTCGCTCTGCGATGTTGTCCGCCCTTATGGCAGGCATTCTCCTACGTGCCTCCGCAAACCTCGGGCAGTCGAATATCACGTGCTCTGGAGTCTCCTCTACGTTGATACACGCCGGGCAGAATGGCGATGACGCATGGCCACACCGGTGCAAATATTGGCGGAAACAACCGTGTCCGGACAGGAACTGTGTGAGGTAAAAGTTCACCTCACCATGCTCCCTGTTCACCCACGTCGACACATTGGGGATGAGCCGATGGGTCCACCTTCCATTTCCGCATTGTCCCACTCCTGCTGCCACTTCACCATAGAGTTCAGTCTCACCGCCTTCCTCACATTTCTGGTATCCCTCCGTTGGTAGCACTCGATGTCCTCTGCTAGGGTTATGCAGACTGGAATCATCCCTGCGATAACGCAAACTGCCTCCGACGAAATAGTTCAGTACGCACTCGCGACTCGAATGGCCATTAGACGAAACACGCTATTCAGCTTCCTCCGGTTACGTTTCGTCTTGAGCGCAGCTCCCCAGGCTGGAACTCCGTACCTTAGTATCGAGGATGATACTGTCGCAAGAAGACGCCTACTGCTGCCTTTCGGACCGCCGACGTTTGGCATGATCCTTCCTAACGCACTGATCATTTGAGCCGCCTTTTCACAGGAATAGTCCACGTGGGTGTTGAAGTTCATCCGGTCATCAATCATCACACCTAGATGTCTCAGAGTCCGCACCGATGGGATGTCGTGCCCTCCGATGGTAATCTGCATCCGCTGGATTACTTTGCAGTTGCTGACCAGCATCACTTCCGTTTTGTGATGAGCCAGCTGCAGCTTGACTCCATTCATCCAGGTTTCTACAGCGTCGGTCGCTTCCGCCACCAGAATTTCCACCTCCTCCAGTGACTCACCGGTTATCGTTAGGACGACATCATCCGCGAATCCGTAAATCTTTACACCTTTGGGCAACTTCAGCATCAGCACCCCGTTGTACATCACATTCCATAACGTCGGGCCTAGTATGGACCCTTGTGGAACGCCCGCCGTAACCCTGATCGACTTCTGCCCCGAGTTCGTGTCGTAAACCAGAATCCGGTTCAGGAAGTAGCTCCTAAGGATTTTACACAGGAAGTCGGGGATTCGCATTCCATGCAGCGCTGCAGCGATGGCCTCCCAGCTGGCACTATTGAACGCGTTTTTGATGTCAATCGTCACTACCGCGCAGAACCGATTGACGCTCCTCTTCTTCTTGGACGCCCTCTCTGCATCTTCAATGACTGTCCTGATTGCATCCACAGTCGATCTGCCTTTGCGAAATCCGAACTGTTTTTTCGATAAGCCGGTCTCACCCTCCGTGAACTGTGTAAGCCTATTAAGGATAACCCTTTCCAGAAGCTTCCCCAGTGTATCCAGCAGACATATGGGCCTATACGATGCTGGATTCCCCGGCGGTTTTCCTGGTTTCGGCAGCAGCACCAGTTTCTGGATCTTCCACGTGTCCGGAAAATTACTGTCTACTAAACACTTCTGCAGCACCATCCTGAACAGATCCGGGAACGCCAAAATCGCGGATTTTAGAGCCACATTTGGAATTCCATCCGGACCCGGAGCTTTTTTCAACTTCAAACCTTTCGCCACTGATAATAGCTCGTCATTGGTGACTTGCATACCTCCAGCGGTTACTCGGTCTTCATCTTCGTACGGCGTACGCGGCCACGTCGTAGAACCATGCTGCGGGAAAAGACCGTCCACGATTATCTTCAGCTTGTCTGGACACATTTCGGCTGGCGTCGCTGGACCCCTGATCTTCTTTGTCACAACTCGATAAGCGTTACCCCAAGGATCAGCGTCAGCTTCCTGGCACAACTCCTTGAAGCAGTTAGACTTGCTGATTTGGATCGCCCGTTTGAATGCCGCTCTAGCTTCACGGAAAACTATCTTTCGCTCCTCTCTGACCATTTCAGACCGTGTCCTCTGAACGTGTCTCCTAGCTCTAAAACAGGCAGCGCGAAGGTTAGTAAGATTTTCGTTCCACCAGTAACTTGGCCGTCGGCTATTCGTTGGCTCCAATTTCCTCGGCATCGTCGCATCGCAAGCCCTCGCTAGCGTTTCCGTCAGTTGGTCTGCGTCAAGGTTTGAAGCGTCGCTGTTCACTCGAAGTGCTTCGATAAAAAGATCCTTATCGAAGTCCTTCGTCTTCCATCTTCGCCAACTAGACCTTGTCTCCCGTCGTACCGTCGGCGTTCGCGTTCTAACACTATATCGGATCGCCTGGTGATCGCTATGGGTATATTCTTCACAAACTCTCCAGTTCATGTTCCTCGCCATCGACGGACTGCAGAACGTGACATCGATGATGGACTCCCTGCCATCTCTGCGGAATGTACTAACGGTACCTTCGTTGCACAATCTTACTTCCAGCTTAGCCAGCGCCTCCAGCAAACTGTAACCTCTGGCGTTAGTCAGTCTGCTTCCCCAATCCAATGCCCAAGCATTTAAATCGCCTCCGATGATCACTGGATTTCGGCCGATCAGCTTCTCCGTGAGTGAGTCCAGCATCCGGTTATACTGCTCCAAAGTCCACCTTGGGGGTGCGTAACAGCTACACACAAAGATCCCGTTAATTTTGGCGATTACGAAACCCTCGCTTGAACTGTCTACCACCTCTTGGATAAGAAATCTGCCCATCACTTGGATAGCCGCAATCCCCGTAGCATCCGCCACCCAGTTGCCGTTGTCAGAAGGAATCCGGTACGGCTCAGCAATAATTGCCACGTCACACATTGCTTCTGTTGTCGACTGCCACAACAGCTGCTGTGCGGTGTCGCAATGGTTGAGATTCAACTGGATGATCTCCATTAATCTCGGCCCGCCATCGCCTTCTTGTAGGCAGGGCATTGGAAGCCACCCGTCATGTGGTCGTTTCCATCCTCCGGTTTGCAGAGCAGGCATCTTGGTTGCTTCGTGCAGTCCCTAGCAACGTGTCCTTCTCCACCACATTTCCTACAAAGACCGGATCTGTCTGGGCCACTGCAGTTTCGCGCCTGGTGTCCAAATGCCATACATTTGAAACATCGCTCCATCTGTTTGGTGATTCGAGGGGTGAGTCTCAACGGACACATAGACAATCCGACCTTCACCTTGGCCACCTCCACCATTTTGTTGGCGGCATCTACCGGTAGTCGTATCGCTGCTATTTGTGTACCACCGTACGCTTTCCTCAACCGAATGGTCATCTGAACTTCGCCCAGCATGCATTGTGAGATCAGTGCATCCCTCAGTTCGTCTATCGTAGTGATCTCGTCCAGGTCTCTGCATTCGACTACGCCCTCCTGCGTTAAAGCCCTTACGTTTCCTTCACTACCTAAGGAATTGGCAATGAGCTCCCGGAAGGCCGAGCTCTTGACCGTGGGATCCTTCTTCAACTCGAACAGCAATTCCCCCTTCTGAGTACGCCTAGTCCTCACCACTTTTTCACCCAAGTCCTTGAGTACCGGGTCCTCTCTCACCTTCCGTAATATCGCTGCGTATGTCGTCTTGCGGCTCATTTCGACTATCAAGGCATCCCCCTTGACCCTCTCACGAGAAGAGCGATGTTTTTCTTTCTTCTTCTGCTCCTTCTTCTTTTCCACGTACTCCTTCTGCTTCTTTCTCTTCTCTAGCTGACTTTCCACGGTTTGCCAATCACCGTTCTTGACGCCTTCCTTCAGTACGCTAGCACTATCTTGCACGTTCCGCTGCTTCTTCGGGATTTCCTGCTCTCCTGGAGAGTCCCTGCTTCGCTTCTCCGTGCGAGTATTTCGGGAGCTCATTGGTGTTTGCAGTGCCTCGACTGTTGTATGCTCCGCTGCATCTTTCAGTGCTTTTTCAGCTGCTTCCGCTCTTCTTTTGAGCGCGTTCTGTTCATGCTCAGCAGATTTAACGGCGGACTTGATGCTCATCACTAGAAGCTTGATCTTCGTGTGAACATTGTGCTTGTCCTTCACGAAGTCATAGAGCTCGTTGACTCGCTTCCGCACCTCCATCAGGTTGGACCTCCCAAATTGTAGATCCTCCTGAATAGTACTACTTTCCGATTTTGGGGTGGACACCCTATTTCCGGATCCTAGCTCCTGTTGGCCTGCCTGGTTCTCAACAGCCTTGGCCATACTGCTGGTACTTGCTACTGCTGCCTGCGCCATCACTGGAGATCGCTGCAGCCTCCCACTCTTTGCGAAAACATTCGCACCGCCTGCTCCTTCGTTGATTGCAGAATTTGTTTCCATGTAAAAAGGGTCCCCTCCGGACCGTTATCTCTACCTGTTGTAGATAGTCGTCTCTTGTGATCCCATGGGTGCCTTTGTAAACAGTGAGGTCCATGCAAGGGTTGACTCCGGTGCCTTATAACACCGTGTTCAGAGCCGGATCGGCGTAAATCAGGAATGGTGTATCTGAACCTACTACCCACCGGTATAGGTGACAAGTGTTGAGCGTTACCGGAGGCCTGCCAGGTTGTTTACCGGGACGGAGGCAGACGAACCATTAGCCTGCTTGCCATTTCAAAAAGATGTCACTCTTTTTTACTCAGGAAACAGAATAGCTCGACTGTCAGCCCATATACGCCTAATCCTATCCAAAAACCGAGAATCGTCCAAGCCAGAGCCTAAGCCAGAGGGCCGGAATTTTAGAAGAAGTGCATGAGCACCGACTCCTCCTCGCCCCACCAAGTAGTCGTAGCATCCCGTGGTCCCGGGGGGATCGAGGCAAGTAGGATAAGGGACAGGTCGGGAAGGAGCCCAGCCCTGTTCGCCTTTAACGTGTCTGTGGCGCAGATTTTTAATGGCCTTTAACCCTTGTAAAAAAATATAAAAAAAACACACACACACACAGGAACTTTGTCCAAGGGCTTGACGACCCCTCCTTATGGCCACTGTGAGTTAGGGGGCCTGTCTAGGACGTGGTGGGGTTTGACAATGGGCTCTGTTGAACCTTTATAAAAAGCTGCATGTGTCTGCAAGCAGGCCCTAACACAGCGACCGTGCGCCGCTCAAAGCACACAAGCCCAACAGGTGTGCCAACCGGCACATCAGAATTCATGCCAGTAAGATCCTGATTATGGTATACTGGTCACGGCAAACGACATTGGATGATTCTCGGTTTTTGGATAGGATTAGGCGTATATGGGCTGACAGTCAAGCTATTCTGTTTCCTGAGTAAAAAAGAGTGACATCTTTTTGAAATGGCAAGCAGGCTAATGGTTCGCCTGTCTCCGTCCCGGTAAACAACCTGGCAGGCCTCCGGTAACGCTCAACACTTGTCACCTATACCGGTGGGTAGTAGGTTCAGATACACCATTCCTGATTTACGCCGATCCGGCTCTGAACACGGTGTTATAAGGCACCGGAGTAAACCCTTGCATGGACCTCACTGTTTACAAAGGCACCCATGGGATCACAAGAGGCGACTATCTACAACAGGTAGAGATAACGGCCCGGAGGGGGGACCCTTTTAACATGGAAACAAATTCTACAAACAACGAAGGAGCAGGCGGGGCGAATGTTTTCGCAAAGAGTGGGAAGCTGCAGCGATCTCCAGTGATGTCGCAGGTAGCAGTGTACTATGGGGAAAAGGGTGGACATTAATCGGAAAATTTACTATCTCCAATTTGTCTAATTTATATATCATATGAAAGTATATACCCTAGATAAGAGACTCGGAAAATATTGAAGAGCTGTGTTTTATATGTCAAAAGATATGGGCTGGTGAAGTGAAAAAAGCTGATAAAAGTAAAAAATCATTACTAACTTTGATTTGTATGTTATGAAGTCATTTTTTCTCCAAATATAAGGTTTCATATACCATTTCAAAGCTTAAAACTTTAGCTTTCCGATAGATTGGTTAGTTTTGCACGCGAAGTTTAATATTAAAAAGTTGTAGTAGAAAAACTTTAATTATCATAATTCTTTGCTATATAATGGTTCCGCAAACCTAATGTCCCCAAATGCCCTTGATCTGTAAATGGGGGATTGAAATATAACCCTAGTACCACCTTCTATTGAGTGATTTGCTTGCGCATATTTGCGCGTTTACGAGAACGCTACAATCAAAGTTTTCTTGAAAATTGTGGTTTTTATTCTCTATACCTCGTTATGATTTGAAAATGAACAACATTATTACTAGAAATATGGTTGTTTGCTATTTTACGCATGCTGTATTGGAAAAAATAAAAAAAAAATACCAAAAAAATTGAAAAAAAATTGTTTTTTTCGCGGGTGACATTTTTTGAAGGGTTAACGATGGCCCTTAAAGGGTTAAAAATGGTTCTTAAATATTCCTGCACATAAAATATGTTGCATAGAAACAGTTTTCATTGAAAACATATTTTTGGCCACCCATTTGTATGAGAATTCCCCATGGTGCGGTGGCGAGCACCAGTAGTATGGCCAAGGCTGCTGACTTCGGGTGATCCCTGTCAGGCCCGTGGGTGGCAGACCAATCACTTCGACAGCGAAGTTTTCACCGCGGCACTGGGACTGGAGGCCAACACCGACAGTCTACGCGGGGATCCTCTGGTAGCTGTCCTATCACGCGCGTGCGATGCTACTATGCCGAGGAAAGCCCTGCCAAGAAATGGCAGACGCCCGGCATACTGGTGGAGTGCCGAAATTGCAGCCCTACGATCAGCCTGCCTCAATACTAGACGCAGGACGCAACGAGCCCGCACCGAGGAGGAAAGAACGGTCCGCCGGGAAGTGTTTCAAGCTGCGAGACTGGCCCTTAACAAGGCCATTAAGAGCAGCAAGAGAGCGTGCTTCGACAACCTGTGCGAGGGTGCCAATGCGAATCCGTGGGGTGACGCCTATAGGATCGTGATGGCCAAGACCAAAGGGGGCTCTTCACCCCCGAACGGTCACCGGACCGGTTGGCGAGGATTATTGAAGTACTCTTCCCGTCTCGAGCCACAAGTCCCTGGCCTCCTCCTGCGCTGCAAGGCGCTGGGAGTGTGGCCGAAATGGTGGCTCCGGTGACGAACGAAGAGTTACTCGCAGCGGCTAACACCTTTGCGATGAACAAAGCTCCAGGCCCCGATGGAGTTCCAAACAGTGCACTCAAGGCAGCGATCATAGCGAACCTGAACATGTTCAGGCTAGCTATGCAGAGATGCCTGGATGAGTGTCGTTTCCCTGAGAGATGGAAAAGGCAGAAGTAGGTACTGCTGCCCAAGGCCGGGAAGCCTCCGGGCTACCCATCGGCGTACAGACCAATTTGCCTGATCGACACGACGGGTAAACTGTTCGAGAGGATCATCCTCAACAGGCGCACCCCGTACGCAGAGGGTACGGATGGCCTGTCGAGTAACCAGTTTGGTTTTCGGAAGGGTATGTCCACGGTGGACGCTATCAACTCAGTCATCAACACTGCAGAGGTAGCGATCCAACGGAAAAGGCGAGGAATTCGATACTGTGCGTTGGTGACACTGGACGTGAAGAACGCATTCAACAGCGCAAGCTGGGATGCCATCGCGCTCTCGTTACACCGGCTTAACCTGCCGGTGGGACTGTACCGGATCTTGGAAAGCTACTTCCAGAACCGAGTGCTGCTATACGAGACCGATGCCGGTCAGAAGAGTGTTCCCATTACCGCAGGAGTCCCGCAAGGGTCAATCCTGGGCCCGGTACTATGGAACATGATGTATGACGGGTGTCACAACCCTGCGAGATGCGACGCACCTTTGCGTTCAACATCACCCTTGTCTATGAGTTTAGCTCCGACCCTGGCTCGTTAACTGTCAACCACCCACCGGTCGACGGGTGACAGGCAGCTAATCGTGAGTAGCAAAAAAAGAGCACAGTTGAGTCAGCAGAAAGTTAAAGTGCATTAGCATAGGTGAGGTGTTAAAATTACTAAAAATTTAATAAGTTTTTTCCTAAAGGTGAATTAATTATCCTACTTAAATTTAGCTTAGTACTCACAAGGGCAGTGTCACGGTTGATTATATTATTACTTATACTTAAACTACATGCAAAAAGAAGGTAAAATCGAACATTGAATTCATGCAAACTTAACCTAACAGCTCATGCCTTCCACAGTAATTATACACTCACTACGAAAATAGTACGGATCGTTGCGAACTAGTACGGGCAAATTATCACTAGAAAGAAACTAAACGTAAGTAGTTAGCATGCTTTTGTTATTAACGAATATCTATGATGTATCCATGCCCAAGAAAAACCTAAAAACAAACACTTATACACTATAGCATGTGAAAACGATAAAACTAATTCGACATATGTATTCTCTCCCCAAAGGGATTTTATAACTCCTTCTCTACTTCACAATAAATATAAGAGTTACGAAACCGGAAAACCATACTTTCTATTTGTCCGATTGCTAGCGCAATATTTTATAAAATCCGTTTAAGATCGGGGGCTTCAGTCAGTATGTCGAAAAGAGGTGACGGTCAGAAGCGGGGAACTTCCCCATCGAGTCAAAATCCGCCGCCGGGAGTGAGCTGTGAGATATGTCGGCAACCAGATAACAGCCGTATGGTAGCGTGTGATGAGTGCGGACAGTGGTATCATTTCGCGTGTGTCAGTGTGGATTCGAGTGTTCAGGATGTGGAGTGGTGCTGCAAGAAATGCCTGGAGGCGTCGAATAAACTTCCAACCGGAACAGCCACATCTGAAATTGCAAGCAAAGGAGTAAAACCAAAGTCAGCAAGCGGAGCACCAACGGATCCGAGTCTGGAAGAGTATCTACAGAAACAGCTAGCGGCGATGCAGAAGAAATTCGAGAGGATGATGAAGGAGAAGGAAGACCAGCATCTGAAGGAGCTCAGAGATCAACGGAAGAAATATGAACAGGATCTGAAGGATTCGGAGCGCCGAGTGCAGGAACAAATGGTAAACCAACTTCGGCAGACTGGAACAGCAAGAAAGGGATTGTCTGGCGATCAGCCCACGCAATTGTCAATTGGTGGAGGAGCGACAGCAAGTTCGTTGGACAATTTGCCTCTTCAAGGCGCCTTTGGTGGACCATCTGTAGCTGCGTACGGAAACCCACAGCTGCAATTGACACTCGGAGCAGGACCGACAGCAAGTTCAACCGGTAATCCACTGCCACGAATCAGTGTGCACGACGAAAGTCAAGACGATGATGTTCTAGCACAGGAGCTGAAGTTGCTGGAAGGAAGGCAGGCATTAGAAAGGAAGCATTTTGAGGAACGGAATAGATTGCTACATCGTCATACGTCGATTGATGCAGGGGCTAATGGTAGAGGTACCGGATTGAATGCTCAAGCTACTGTCTTTCAGCCGAATTTTAGCAGTTTCGTCGGTGGCCCTACGCTAAGCCAAAGTCAAATCTCAGCACGCCAAGCTGTTACTAAAGAACTTCCATTGTTTTCTGGTAACCCGGAAGAATGGCCGCTTTTCCTCGCAAGCTACGAGAATTCTACCAGGATCTGTGGATATAGCGATGAGGAGAACATGTTGCGGCTTCAAAGAAGTCTGAAGGGGAAGGCTATGGAAGCGGTGCGCTGTCGTCTGTTGCATCCTGCGAACTTACCTGGAGTACTGGCAACCCTGAAAACCCTCTTTGGAAGGCCGGAGATCATTGTTCATTCGATGGTCAACAAGATTCGGGAGATGCCGCCACCGAAGGCGGAGAAACTGCAGTCATTGATTGATTTCAGGTTGCAGTTCAAAACATATGTGCTACCATTACTGCTTCAGGACTGCAAGAGTACATGTGCAATGTGACGCTTCTTCAGGAGCTGACCGAGAGATTGCCACCGTCAATAAGGTTGAACTGGGCATACCATCGACAGGGATTGCCGAGGGTTTCGCTTTCGGAGTTTGGAGATTGGTTGGGAAGATTGGTCGAAGCAGCGAGCATTGTCACGTTGCCATCTCTCAGTGCTCCGAAACAAGATAAGCGCGGACGAAGGGAAGACAACTACATCAACGTTCACTCTGAAAGTAAGCCATATGTCACGTTTTCTACAAAAGACAGTCCCGTTACAGTTACAAAATGCTGTCCCGTTTGCAAGTGTGACTGTGGCGGCCCAGAGAAGTGTCAGAAGTTCCTCGACATGGACGTCGGTTCCCGTTGGTCAGTGGTTAAGGAGCAGAAGCTGTGTAGGAAGTGTTTACGGAAACATTTCGGCGCCTGTCAAGTGAAGACACCGTGCGGGAGGAATGGCTGCACATTCATGCATGATAGACTTCTACACGACGACAAGCGGTACAGTAAGCCCACGACGGCAACTGAGTCCGCGAAGCCGACGATCGAAATGACAACGACGCAGAGCTGCAATACGCATACGAAAACGGCTAGAAAGGTTCTATTCCGGTACGTGCCGGTGACTATCTACGGCAAGGGGAAGCAAGTGTCTACGTACGCGTTCCTCGACGATGGATCGTCGTCAACATTGATGGAGCATAGTTTGCTAAAGGAGCTAGGCCTTAAAGGAACGCCATATCCATTGTGTCTCGATTGGACGGGCGGTCACAAGCGACATGAAAATGAGTCGGTTATGCTAGCACTTAAGATTTCTGGCGTGTCCGACACGAACGACGTTTTCGAGCTTTCGGAAGTTCATACAGTCCGAGATCTCTCTCTCCCGAAGCAGTCGGTGTCAATATCTCAATTAGCGACTAAGTACAGTTACCTCGAAGGATTGCCATTAATATCCTATGACAGTATCTCCCCACGAATCCTCATAGGTATGGATAACTGTCGGCTTGGGCATGCGTCGAGAAGCATAGAAGGAAGCGAGAATGAACCGGTGGCCTCAAAAGCTCGCCTGGGATGGATGGTATATGGTCCCTGTTCTATAGAGTCTGGAACAATAATCTCCAGCTACAGCGGCCATCACAGTTTCCACATCTGTGCCTGCGTCAATGAGGAAGACAAGGATCTGAATGCAGCCATGAAGGAGTATTTTTCGATCGAGTCGCTGGGTGTCTCTGCTGCATCTAAATCACTACCATCAAAAGATGAGGAGCGTGCTATGCAAATTTTGTCAACTGAAACTCGCTTGATAGGAAATCGATACGAGACCGGCTTATTGTGGCGATACGACCAAATTATGTTACCATGCAACAGAGGGATGGCTATGAATCGACTGGCATGTCTGCAGAAGCGTTTACGGAGAGATCCAGAATTGGCTGTAGCAATGCAAGCAAAGATATCCGAATACGAAGAGAAGGGTACATTCGTCGGCTTTCGGCAGCGGAGAAAACAGAGAAGCACCCTAACGATTGGTACCTTCCGATTTTCCCAGTTACAAACCCTAACAAACCTGGAAAGTTTCGGATTGTCTTCGATGCAGCGGCGAAAGTCAACGGTGTTTCGCTAAATTCTTTTCTCCTTACGGGACCTGATCAGTTGGTATCGTTGCTCACCGTTCTGTACAAATTCCGCGAGTTTCGTGTCGCTATTGTAGGGGACATCCGGGAAATGTTCTTTCAAGTCCAGATGAAGAAACAGGACCAGCGAAGTCAGATGATTCTGTGGCACAATGGAGATTCAGAAACTGAACCCAAAAAGGTACGCGGTGGCGGTTATGACATTCGGAGCGGCGTGCTCCCCGAGCTGTGCACATTACGTGAAGAATCTGAATGGCAAAAGATTCGAAAAGCAGTATCCAAGAGCTGTCGAATGCATCAAATACGAACATTACGTCGACGACATGCTAGCGAGTGTTGAAACCGAACAAGAAGCAGTGAAGCTTGCTAAGGAAGTACGATTCATACATTCTCAGGGAGGCTTCGAAATTCGTAACTGGCTATCCAACTCCAGTGCCGTCGTCGAAAACTTGCACGAGAATAACACGAAGGAGAAGAACATGAGTTTTCCCGCAGAGATGGCCACAGAAAAGGTGCTTGGAATGTGGTGGGATACCACAACTGATACGTTCACATTCAAGTTGTCACCTAAGCACGATGTGGAGCTACTCTCTGGTGCCAGAATACCTACAAAACGTGAAGTTCTGAGGACGTTGATGGCAATATATGATCCGATGGGACTCATCGCCAATTTTCTCATCTACTTAAAGATCCTGCTGCAGGAAATTTGGCGCTCCGGGTGCGGTTGGGACGACGAGATCAGTGGCAAGCTAGTCGAGAAATGGACCACATGGATCGAAGCGCTGCCGAATGTTCGTCAAGTCAGCATCCCTCGTTGCTACCGAGTTATAACGTCCGCCGCGTCGACGAATAGGGTAGAATTGCACATATTCTGTGATGCTAGCGAGAATGGAATAGCTGCCGTATCATACTTCAGGTTCGAAGAAGAGGGTACAGTGGAGTGTGCCCTTATTGGATCAAAAACACGTGTGGCTCCTCTGAAGTTTCTCTTGATACCTCGCCTTGAACTTCAGGGGGCTGTAATTGGGGCTCGATTTGCTGATTGTATAATCAAGTTGCACCGTATTGAGATTTCTCGCCGTGTATTCTGGACCGACTCCGTGACGTGATATGCTGGTTACGTTCAGATCACCGACGCTTCAGCCAATTCGTGGCTTTCAGGGTCAGCGAGCTTCTCGATACAACGCAGGTGAATGAGTGGAGATGGCTTCCAACTAAAGCAAATGTAGCGGACGAGGGGACGAAATGGCAAAGGATGCCGAACCTTCAGCCTAGCAGTCGTTGGTTCCATGGACCGGACTTTCTGCGGCAGCCTGAGAATGAATGGCCTGGTTATAGTGGAGATCAAGGTGCAACCGTAGAGGAGCTTCGTTCAAATATTCTTCACCACACAGTAACAAAACCACTGGTAAATTTCGAACGCTTTTCAAAATGGAAACGGTTACTTAGGTCGGTTGCGTATGTTCATCGCTTCGTATCGAATCTTCGTAAGCGCGCCAGGAAGACTTCCATCGAGCTCGGCCCACTAACGCAGGAAGAGCTGAAGCTAGCAGAGAACATTATTTACCGGTCAGTTCAACAGCAGGCCTATCCAGGTGAAATCCAGGTGCTGCGCAATGGTTCAACAGAACACTCATGGGAGCGCACATTACCGAGAAACAGCCCGCTGCACAAACTGAATCCGATCATCGATGAGCACGGTGTCTTGCGAATGCGAGGACGTATAAATGCCTGCGATTGGGTTGATGAAGCCACCAAAAACCCGATCTTGCTTCCGAGGAAAAACTACGTGACTCAGTTGGTGATCGCCGACTATCACGCAACTTACAGACATCAAAATCACCATACAGCGTTGAATCAGATCCGATTAAAGTATTACATATCCCGTCTCAGATCAGAGTTTGATCAAGTCCGTAGAAGATGCCAACGATGCAAGATTTTTAAAGCAAATCCACAGCCACCAGCAATGGAAAACCTGCCGTCTGCCCGGTTGGTAACCTTCCAGCGACCATTCTCTTACACTGGAGTCGACTATTTTGGGCCGATGTTAGTGCTAGTTGGCAGACGAACTGAGAAAAGATGGAGAGTCCTGCTTACCTGCATGACGACCAGAGGCGTGCACGATTCGTGCATCTTAGCTCTACGCAACTTCATTGCAAGAAGAGGACCGCCGCTGGAGTTCATAAGCGACCGAGATACGAACTTCATAGGAGCTTCCCAGGAGCTGCACGAAGCCCTCAAGCACATTGACGAGGAGAAACTTATGATAGAGTTCGTCAGTCCTGTCACCAAGTGGACCTTCAATCCACCAGCCGCCCCGCACTTTGGCGGCTGTTGGGAGCGTTTGATCCAGTCTGTCAAGCGCACCATGAAAGATTTCGACCTTCCGCGTTTGCCATCGGATGAGATTCTTCGCTCCACACTGATGGAGATAGAGATGATTCTGAATTCAAGACCGCTTACTGACATACCATTAGATACCGACACTGAACCCCCTCTAACACCAAATCACTTCCTGTTAGGGTCTGCTGATGGGAATAAGCCCCCGATCATTTTCGATGACAAACCTTCTGTACTAAAGCAATCGTGGAAGATGGCCCAGCTGTACGCCGATAACTTCTGGAAGAAATGGGTGGTCGAATATTTGCCCACATTGACGCGTAGGACAAAATGGTTCCAGCCCATCAAACCCATCCAAAAGGGTGATCTAGCGTTGATTGTAGATGCGAAACTTCCGAGGAATTGTTGGCCACGAGGACGAGTGATCGAAGCGATCCAAGCCGAAGACGGACAGGTCCGTCGTGTAACCGTGCAAACAGGAACTGGACTGATGGAAAGGCCAGCGGTCAAGGTTGCTGTATTAGACGTCGGTGCAACAGGAGGTAAGCCAGCTGAACAACAGTGACGTACCGAGGGGGAGTGTCACAACCCTGCGAGATGCGACGCACCTTTGCGTTCAACATCACCCTTGTCTATGAGTTTAGCTCCGACCCTGGCTCGTTAACTGTCAACCACCCACCGGTCGACGGGTGACAGGCAGCTAATCGTGAGTAGCAAAAAAAGAGCACAGTTGAGTCAGCAGAAAGTTAAAGTGCATTAGCATAGGTGAGGTGTTAAAATTACTAAAAATTTAATAAGTTTTTTCCTAAAGGTGAATTAATTATCCTACTTAAATTTAGCTTAGTACTCACAAGGGCAGTGTCACGGTTGATTATATTATTACTTATACTTAAACTACATGCAAAAAGAAGGTAAAATCGAACATTGAATTCATGCAAACTTAACCTAACAGCTCATGCCTTCCACAGTAATTATACACTCACTACGAAAATAGTACGGATCGTTGCGAACTAGTACGGGCAAATTATCACTAGAAAGAAACTAAACGTAAGTAGTTAGCATGCTTTTGTTATTAACGAATATCTATGATGTATCCATGCCCAAGAAAAACCTAAAAACAAACACTTATACACTATAGCATGTGAAAACGATAAAACTAATTCGACATATGTATTCTCTCCCCAAAGGGATTTTATAACTCCTTCTCTACTTCACAATAAATATAAGAGTTACGAAACCGGAAAACCATACTTTCTATTTGTCCGATTGCTAGCGCAATAACGGGGTTCTGAAGCTAAAGTTACCTCCTGGTGTGAAGATCGTCGGCTTTGCTGACGATGTAATCCTAGAGGTCTACGGGGAGTCAATCCCCGAAGTAGAGCTAACCGCAGAACACGCGATCAGCACTGTGGCGGACTGGATGAGTGCGAGAGGCCTTGAGCTCGCTCAACATAAGACGGAGGTGGTTATCGTCAGCAACCGTAAGTCGGCACAACATGCAGTTGTACACGTGAGAGACTTCAAAGCGGAGTCTGAAGATTCTTGGGGTCATCATAGACGACAAGCTTACCTTCGGTAGGCATGTCGAATATGCGTGCAAGAAGGCTTCGACGGCTGTGGCGGCATTATCGAGGATGATGTCCAACAGCTCCAAGGTGTGCGCAAGTAGACGTAGGCCATCTAATCTTAGGTACGGCGGCCCGTCCTGGGCAAAAGCACTGGGAGTAACCAGTTACCTGCAGAAACTGGAGAGCACCTTCCGCTTGATATGTCTCAGGGTGATATCGGCCTACCGCATGGTATCGCGCGACGCATCCTGCGTGATAGCGAGTATGATGCCAGTCGGGCTGGTCATCCGGGAAGACGAGGAGTGTTTTGACCTACGTGGCACCAGAGGAGCCCGCGAGCGTACCAGGGTGACTTCGGTTGCCAGATGGCAGCGCGAGTGGGATAACTCATCGAAAGGTAGGTGGACCCACCGGCTGATTCCTAACATATCAAGCTGGGTGGGGAGACCCCATGGGGAGTTCACTTCCATCTGACACAATTCCTGTCAGGCCATGGCTGTTTCCGACAGTACCATCACATGTTTGGGCACGCGGAGGTCCCCGTCTGCCCTGACTGCCCAGGTGTTGACGAAACTGCAGAGCACATACTGTCTGTATGTCCTCGTTTCGACGTCGAAAGAAGAGCAATGCTAGACGTTTGCGGCCGGGACACAACTCCGGATAATCTTATTCAGAGGATGTGTCAAGCGGTGGAGAAGTGGAACGCAGTCTCGACTGCAACCACTCAGATTGCCCCCAGCTTGCAGAGAATCTGGCGCGCCGAGCAACAATCGACAAGCATGACTAACTTGTGATTGGTTAGTTAGAGCGAAAGTGCCGAACGCGGAGAAGTGTGTAAATGGTCTGCCCATTGTTACCGTATAAGGTAACAATAAGCCAACGAACTGACAATACCCCAACTATATTGCATCATAAAAACAGTACTAAATCAGAAATGTGAGACTTTGCATGTAGTTACCCTTAAGTAAAATAGTCAAATAAAAGTTAGAACGTTTCTTTGGCTATTTTTCTTTAACCATGTGAATACTAACAAAAATCGATTCACCCCTTGACACATATGGCAATCCGAGAGAAATTCTTTCGGGTAACCCAAACCCCGAACGAAAAGAGAAAGGAACGAAAAAGAAAAAAAACGATTGGAGATCGAGGAGAAGGTGGTTAACCGTGAGAGTGGAAAGTCGGAAAAACACAGTGCTCCAGAATAGTGAGGGAAGATAGGGCCGCGTGGGCCTCCTGGATACACCGGAGAAGATTGGTGAATCCCGAGTACATTTCGGCGAATATAACCTGATAATCGGTCCACCCATCCACGTGTCCAACCAAGTTTTATCCAGGTCAGTCAACCTGTGGATTACAGTCAACCCCGCTCTGTCACTATCGTCGTACGCCACCCAAATCTATTCCGGATCAGCAGCCCGCTGAATAGTGTCCATTCAGGTTCAGCACCGTCGGTGTGTCTCACCATTGTTCCGGGCATACGAACCCGAGAAACGACTCTGGGGTCCACCCAGGCTGCGCAACCATCTTCGTGTCCAACCTCAAGTTTTTCCGGGTCAGTCAACCCGCAGAATACTGCCCATCCAGATTCGCTACCTTCGGGAGGACCAATCCAGACCACAGGACGTTCCAACCGGTGAAACGCCTCTGGCGTACACGAAAGCTTCATCACCACCATTGTGTCCAACCTCAAGTCTGCTCGAGGCCAGCCAACCAACGCGTAGATCTTCTTCAAAGCTCAGCCAGGCTACGCAACCATCGTACTCCACTGTTCCGGGCATCCAAACCTGTCACAACCCTGAAGCGCCACGAAAGGTATGTCCCCACGTATCCTACTTCATGTCGCATGACTACTCTAAAGGTACCCAACGTCATCAAACGGCCGCATCGAACTAACATCCCAAAACTAACGTAACCAATGAACCCACAATAAATGATGTATAAAATGTACAACCTTTACTTTCTGTTTCAATGCCAAGCCCTCGGTTGCATGTCAGTTCGTCGTCTATCGTGTTGTCCGCTTCCGCTGCGATATGTTTCGTGTGATTCCCTTGAGCAAGTGTCTAGCCGACCCTGAGAACCCCAATAAAAGCAAAGAGAGCTAGTCAGGAGGACGTGAGGACGTCCGCTCCATAGACGTAGGGACGTCAAAGGAGTTTGTTACACCATGCAGAGGTATTGGCGCAGTGGGTGGCAACCGAGATCGTCACCTCGAAGCATGGCAGAAGTCTGAATGAATAGGTGTATGTATGGACTGCACCCGCCGCGCTGGGAGTAGCGCAGGAATGTTGGTTCCTATGACTACTGATACCCCGCGGCGTGGCAGAGGAGTGTGGGTGAGCATCCAAGTCAGTCTCACACGGTACGAAAGGAATGAGTTGAGTTTAGTTGAACTAGTCTCATATGGCATGAACGAGGTGAGTCAGACTCACATGGTATGTCAGAAGTGGGAACCTAAGCGAAACGTCCCACAAGGGATGCCAGAGGGAGTGTTAGGTCGAATGACTCGAGTAGTATGTGTCAGCGCGAACTGAATGAAAGAGTACGATAAATGGTACGATAAAGGTGGGCATACAAGTTAGTCCCACATGGCATGAGAAGGGTGGGCACAAAAGTTAGACCCGCACGGCATGAGAAGGGTGGGCACACAAGTCAGACTCATAGGAGCGTTAGCGTGTGTGCAAGCATGGAGTGCATGAGCATGAATCAAGGGTTTGGGTGGGCATACAAGTTAGACCCACATGGCATGAGAAGGGTGGGCACACAAGTTAGACCCACACGGCATGACAGAGGTACAACAGAGTATGTAGGGTGTGTTTGAGGGTGCGATAGAGCGAGCACCCAAGTCAGACTCGCATGGGACGGGTGCCTGTGTGAGCGAGAATGAGCGAGTACGTTTAGTACTGCCATCCCCCAGAAGTAGTACTGGGAGGTAGTTCCTGGGGGAAACGATGGTGGAGCCCAAGCGAGTTTAGTCGGTATTACCGGTATGGTCGAGTCTGACACTCCAGTACACTTCCGTGTGGTAGTTTGGCAACTACAATGCACGTGTACTGAGTTAGTGTGTAAATGCATTCTCCCTTGTAAAAAAAACTGCTGACTTACTCAGTTTACTTCTTCATAAATTCATTCAATTGATTACCACTGAGTATGGTAACTGCGCGCGAAAAAAACAAAATTAGCCTTGATTACATTGACATTTGGCGCTAAAAATGCCCCTCAATTGAATGTTGGGATTAGATCTACGCGTGTATTTATTCAAATCATCAAACATGTGTTCAGTTTTACGATTATTTAATAATTTGTGATATTCAAATAAATACTCACTGACCCATATTCATTCTGAAAATTTACGGTGCAGAGCCGAGCAAACACCAATGAGTCCCCGAAATACTCGCACGGAGAAGCGAAGCAGGGACTCTCCAGGAGAGCAGGAAATCCCAAAGAAGCAGCGGAACGTGCAAGATTATGCTAGCGTACTGAAGGAAGGCGTCAAAAACGGTGATTGGCAAACCGTGGAAAGAAGCAAAAGGAGAACGTGGAAAAGAAGGACCAGTAGAAGAAAGAAAAACATCGCTCTTCTTGTGAGAGGGTCAAGGGGGACGCCTTGATAGTCGAAGTGAGTGACAAGACGACATACGCAGCGATATTACGGAAGGTGAGAGAGGACCCGGTGCTCAAGGACTTGGGTGAAAAAGTGGTGAGGACTAGGCGTACTCAGAAGGGGGAATTGCTGTTCGAGCTGAAGAAGGATCCCACGGTCAAGAGCTTGGCCTTCCGGGAGCTCATTGCCAATTCCTTAGGTAGTGAAGGAACGTAAGGGCTTTAACGCAGGAGGCAGTGGTCGAATGCAGAGACCTGGACGACATCACTACGGTAGACGAACTGAGGGATGCATTGACCTCACAATGCACGCTGGGCGAAGTTCAGATGACCATTCGGTTGAGGAAAGCGAACGGTGGTACACAAATAGCAGCGATTCGACTACCAGTAGACGCTGCCAACAAAATGGTGGAGGTGGGCAAGGTGAAAGTCGGCTGGTCTATGTGTCCGTTGAGACTCACCCCTCGAATCACCAAACAGATGGAGCGATGCTTCAAATGTATGGCGTTTGGACACCAGGCGCGAAACTACAGTGGCCCAGACAGATCCGGTCTATGTAGGAAATGTGGTGGAGAAGGACACGTTGCTAGGGACTGCACGAAGCAACCAAGATACCTGCTCTGCAAACCGGAGGATGGAAAAGACCATATGACGGGTGGCTTTCAATGCCCTACAAGGCGATGGCGGGTCGAGATTAATGGAGATCATCCAGTTAAATCTCAATCATTGCGACACCACACAGCAGCTGTTGTGGCAGTCGACAACAGAAGCAATGTGCGACGTGGCAATTATTGCTAAGCCATACCGGATTCCTTCTGACAACGGCAACTGGGTGGCTGATGCTACCTGGATTGCGGCTATCCAAGTGATGGGCAGATTTCCTATCCAAGAGGTGGTAGAAAGTTCAAGCGAGGGTTTCGTAATCGCCAAAATTAACGGGATCTTTGTGTGTAGCTTAGGGCAGTTCAAATTTCAAAATTTTTCGAAAATTCCAACTCCCACATGTCTATTAGCATCATTCTGATAATATAGGAGTCCTGGCAAAATTTCAGGCAATTCGGTGGCCATTTAGGGGTAGCGCGAAGTCAATTTATGTTTATATGGAAATTTGTATGGGAAAAATTTAAAATTTATTCAAGTCTACTTACAACTGTCAAATCGTGATGAATTCAAATAAACATTCCCAACCTACCTTTTTGGAATCTATATAAATGAGACCTCCGGATAACACATTAGTTATGAGTAGATTGAAGGGTTCTATTGACAGTGTGAATATAAGGTAAATGGCTAAAATGGTGTAATTAGCCTCAACCTAGCAGTGGAAATAAAATTCAAAATTTATGAATTACCTACTGGTTGAACTCAAATAGATTCGGAGGTTGGGGATGTTTATTTGAATTCATCACGAATTAAGAGTTGTAGGGGAAGGGCTGCCTTTGCGAGTTTAAGAGATATCTGGAAAAACAGGCAGATAAGTGAACGCACAAAAATACGAATTTTCAGCTCTAACATGAAATCTGTGCTGTTATACGCTAGCGAAACATGGTGTGTATCAGTGGAGAACAGTCAACGGCTGCACCCCTTTATTAACAGATGCCCGCGGTATATAATTTGTCCCTGGTGGCCCCACTACTGGATCTCAAACAACGATCTCCCTCCTCGTTGTCACCAGAGGCCGATAGCAACAGAAATTCGGGATCGGAAGTGTGGCTGGGTCGACCACACTCTACGTAGGGGCGGAAACGAAATCTGTAAACAAGCATTAGACTGGAACCCAGCGGGACATCGCAGCAGAGACAGACCCAGAGGCTCATGGCGGCGAAGCCTCAATAAAGAAATAAAAGAAGTCGACCGAAATCTAACCTGGCAACAGGTTAAAGCGATAGCCGGGCAACGCTCAGGATGGAGATCTTTCAAGTCGGCCCTTTGCACCACCGGAGGTGTACAGGACCCATAAAAAAAGGGGAATTTGAATAAATTTTAAGTTTTTCCCATACAAATTTCCATATAAACATAAATTGACTTCGCGCCACCCCTAAATGGCCACCGAATTGACTGAAATTTTGCCGGGTCTCCCAGATTATCAAAATGATGCTAATAAACATATGGGAGTTGAAATTTTCGAACATTTCTGAAATGTGAACTGCCCTAGTGTAGCTGTTACGCACCCCCAAGGTGGACTTTGGAGTAGTATAACCGTATGCTGGACTCACTCACGGAGAAGCTGATCGGCCGATAACCGGTGATCATCGGAGGCGATTTCAATGCTTGTGCAGTGGATTGGGGAAGCAGACTGACTAACGCCAGAGGTTGCAGTTTGCTGGAGGCGCTGGCTAAGATGGAAGTAAGATTGGGCAACGAAGGTACCGTTAGTACATTTCGCAGAGATGGCAGGGAGTCCATCACACGGTGTCTCTATGGGGAAACATTATTTTTCAAAAACCAGTATCTCTAAAACATCCCCTACGTGAAAGTATATGCTCTTCTCTTTCATATAGTGGGTAAGCTAAAATGTTCTATTGGGGGATCTAGAACAATTTTTATTTTTTTTCACTATTTTTGGTGCAAACTCCATAGAAATCTCAAATGGTAGCCTAATCAACCCCTCCAAAAATGTATGGAAAAATGATCCCCGGTAGAACATTTTAAAAATGCACCTACGTGAAAGAGGAAAACCTATACTTTGCATCATCGATGTCACGTTCTGTAGTCCTTCGATGGCGAGGAACATGAACTGGAGAGTTTGTGGAGAATATACCCAAAGCGATTACCAGGCGATCCTATATAGTGTTGGAACACGATCGCCGACGGTACGACGGGAGATAAGGTCTAGTTGGCGAAGATGGAAGACGAAGGACTAAGGATCTTTTTGTCGAAGCACTTCGAGCGGACAACGACGCTACAAACCTTAACGCAGACCAGCTGACGGAAACGCTAGCGAGGGTTTGCGATGCGACGATGCCGAGGAAATTGGAGCCAAAGAATAACCGGCGGCCAAGTTACTGGTGGATCGAAAATTTTGCCAACCTTCGCGCTGCCTGCCTCAGAGCTAGGAGACACTTTCAGAAGAAACGGTCTGAAATGGTCAGAGAGGAACGAAAGATAGTTTTTCGTGAAGCTAGAGCGGCTTTCAAACGGGCGATCCAAATCAGCAAGTCCAACTGCTTGAAGGAGTTGAGCCGGGAAGCTGACGCTGATCCTTGGGGTAACGTTTATCGAGTCGTGACAAAGAAGATCAGGGGTCCTGCGACGCCAGCCGAAATGTGTCCGGACAAGCTGAAGATCATCGTAGACGGCCTTTTCCCGCAGCATGGTTCTACGACGTGGCCGCGTACGCCGTACGAAGATGAAGACCGAGTGACCGCTGCAGGTATACAAGTCTCCAATGACGAGCTATTATCAGTGGCGATAGGTTTGAAGATGAAGAAAGCTACGGGTCCGGATGGAATTCCAAATATGGGTCTAAAATCCGCGATTTTGGCGTTTCTGGACCTGTTCAGGATGATGCTGCAGAAGTGTTTAGTAGATGGTAATTTTCCGGATACGTGGAGGGTCCAGAAACTGGTGCTGTTGCCGAAACCAGCCAAAGCAAATCGTATAGGCCCATATGTCTGCTGGGTACACTGGGGAAGCTTCTGGAAAGGGTTATCCTTAATAGGCTTACACAGTTCACGGAGGGTGAGACTGGCTTATCGAAAAAACAGTTCGGATTCCGTAAAGGCAGATCGATTGTGGATACAATCAGGACAGTCATTGAAGATGCAGAGAGGGCGTCCAAGAAGAAGAGGAGCGGCAATCGGTTCTGCGCGGTAGTGACAAATGACGTCAAAAACGCGTTCAATAGTGCCAGCTGGAAGGCCATCGCCAACCTGGATTAATGGAGCAAGCAGCAGCTGGCTCATCACAAAACGGAAGTGATGCTGGTCAGCAACTGCAAAGTAATTCAGCGGATGCATATAACCATCGGAGAGCACGACATCCCGTCGTTGCGGACTCTGAGACATCTAGGTGTGATGATTGATGACCGGTTGAACTTCGACACCCACGTGGACTATTCTTGTGAAAAGGCGGCTAAAATGATGCGTTAGCAAGGATCATGCCGAACGTCGGCGGTCCGAAAGGCAGCAGTAGGCGTCTTCTTGCGACAGTATCATCCTCGATACTAAGGTACGGAGTTCCAGCCTGGGGAGCTGCGCTCAAGACGAAACGTAACCGGAGGAAGCAGAATAGCGTGTTTCGTCTAATAGCCATTCGAGTCGCGAGTGCGTACCGAACTATTTCGTCGGAGGCAGTTTGCGTTATCGCAGGGATGATTCCAATCTGCATAACCTTAGCAGAGGATATCGAGTGCTACCAACGGAGGGATACCAGAAATGTGACGAAGGCGGTGAGACTGGACTCTATGGTAAAGTGGCAGCAGGAGTGGGACAATGCGGATAATGGAAGGTGGACCCACCGGCTCATCCCCAATGTGTCGACGTGGGTAAACAGGGAGCATGGTGAGGTGAACTTTTACCTTACACAGTTCCTGTCTGGACACGGTTGTTTCCGCCAATATTTGCACCGGTGTGGCCATGCGTCATCGCCATTCTGCCCGGCGTGTATCAACGTAGAGGAGACTCCAGAGCACGTGATATTCGACTGCCCGAGGTTTGCGGAGGCACGTAGAAGAATGCCTGCCATAAGGGCGGACAACATCGCAGAGCGAATGTGTCGCGATGAAGGTACGTGGAATGCGATAAGCAGAGTCGTGACGCAAATACTGTCAGAGCTGCAGCGTCGATGGAGAAGGGACCAGCAAGTAAGCGTCGGTTTGGAGGGAAATCCAGCACAGTGAGCAGTGTTTGGTCTCGTGTCGTCGCTTCCACGGGTCTTCCGATGACAATTGATCGCCAGCTAAGGGTTTTGTACTTAGCTGGTAGTGCAGCCTGGGCACTGTTGTCCTTCTGATATCAGCTAGGGGGTGCGACCAAAGGGGACCATCGTCCCTTACCCCTAATCCCGAGGCGTTAACCGACCCGTGCCGAGGAAATGCATGGCCAGGGGAGTGAAACAATGAGCTAGGCCTTTAACGGAGCCTGTGGGGTACCTGGGCACCCTCCACAGTAATTGTCCCTTACCACGTCGTGCTGGGCTCTGGCGTGGTGGACTTCTTTTCCCAAGCAACTCGTGGGACCAAAATGGAAAACCAAGCAATTTCTTCTTCAATTAGTGATAGTAGTGTAGGCGACAACCCCCTCGCAAGAGGTGGGTTGTTCAGGTCTCCGCCTAGGAGACCAGAGGCAATAGTCGGCAGCTCGGTGTGCAGTACCAGCGTGGGTCACTTAACCTTCTGCTCGGCTACGCCGGTAGAGGTTATAGACGGCCCATCCCCAGTAACATTTTGGATTTATACTGGATTTATAACACTCTTGTAGAGTAAATTATGGTCTTCAAGAGCGTTATAAAACTTAAAATGTTACTTGGGATGACTTGTGAGGGCGATGAACCGCAAACGCGATGGGCTTTCGGCCTTCGAGGTGGCGACGGAACAGCTGGACCCCATCATCGACTTTGCGTCATCGAAGCATAATATCAGCAAGGACCTCAAGGGGAGCTCAGTTGGCAACCGCTTCTCGTGCGCGATAGTCGTGTTTTCGGATAGCTCGCATACGTTTTTACGGTGAATAGCATTTTTTGTGGATCCTGTCGCGAAACAATTTTGCGTCGTCGCAAAATGTCATCGAACAGGCGAAACACACTGGTCGTCGATTTCGGTGTTCTTCCGAAACGACCTACGCTAGAGCAAGTGAAAGAAGTCATCGAGGTTGATCTTAAGCTCAAGATGGTGGATGTCAGAAATATTCAACTGCACAACTTGAGAAACTGTGTACTCATCGAGCTGAACGATGCAGGCTTGGCACTACGGCTGCAAAAAAAAACATCATCTCCTACACACATTCCGATGCCAGGGTGTGAAATATTCTATCCCTGTGTATGTAGATGGCCCCATCACCACGGTTAGGCTTCATGATCTGCCACCATGTATGTCTAACACAACCATCACCCAACACATGGAGCAATATGGAAAAGTGATCTCCATTCAAAACGAAGTGATACCAAACGGTGTCAGAGTGATACGAATGAGGATGGAGGTACAAATACCATCGCGTATAGTAATAGAAAACGAATCTACACTCGTAACTTTCCGAGGCCAAAGTAAACAAGTGACACCGAGCGGAGGATCTGAGACTCAGCAAGAAAAACGAACAGTTTCAAACACCACCGAACGACAGAGCAAAGACGTGGACGAAAATTGCAACGATACAGCTGAAGCTACCCCGCATGCGGCAGATCTCAACTCAAGCGACAACGAATCTAATGATGATGATGATGACGCACACATCGACCCACAGCCCGGAACCACAGCAAAGAGGCGGTTGTCGACTGGGACAAATGAATCGAATTCGAATGAGGCTAGATGCGAACAAGATCGGAAGAGATCGTGTGGCAATGACTGCTGCCTGGACGAACTACAGCACACCGAAGAGAATCTTCCCGATCTAGGATGGAAAGTGTACAACACTAGGTCGAAGAAAAAATGAAATGTATTGTTCGAAAATTATATCGGGAAGGGGGGAATTTTTTTGATTCGACATGAATGCACTCCAGCAGTGTGAAATGTCGTTAATAAAAACAAACAAACAAACAAACATCAAGGGGAGCTTGCTGAAACTTCAAAAGTCGATGTTGGACGCCAAGCTGGAGAAGGCGGTCAGGACGGCCAAGTGCAAACCCGTGAAATCCGTGGAGTCAAGGTCTATCCAGACTGAGGCCCAAGGATTCGCGGACTCGGGCAAGGTCGAATCGACCGAGGGCGTGCCAGCGAAGACGGTGGTGCCAAAATTTACCCAGACTGAGGCTCAAGTATTCGCGGGCACGTCGGGGGTGACTGCTCCAACGGAGCAGACACAAAAACGGGGGAGACAGTCTCCAGGGGATGAGCTCCCTAGGGGCCGCTCCAAAACGCGGAGGGTTACTACCCCGAACAAGGGTAATGGGGCTGGGAAGCTGAACCCCAGCAAGGTACCTCCAAAACCAGGGGAGGAAGGACCTAGAAAGGTCCGTCCTCCCAGGAAAGACGGTGGTCAGGGGTTACGGCAGGCTGAGAGTTCTCAGCCGCCCCAGACCAGGGAAATAGAGGAGGATGACGCCTCCTGGACCTGGTCAAGAACAAGAAGAAACCGAAGACGTCAAGGGCCGTTCGTCTACGGAAAGGTCCGAGAGGGACACATGTAGCATTGGTTCGACTATCTGCAGCGGACGCCTCCAAGGTAGTCAAGTTAGGGATCGTCAAGGTGGGATGGTCGTTGTGCCCTGTGGGCATATACGAGCAACCCGAAGTTTGCTTCAAGTGCCTGGAACCAGGGCACAAGCAATGGGACTGCAAAGGCCCAGACGGAAGCAAGCTCTCCCGACGCTGCGGATTGGAGGGACATAAGGCACAATGCTGCACGAACCCTCCCAATTGTTTGATTTGTTCCAGCAAGGCTGCGAACAGCAAGCACCCCATGGGGGGTTCGATATGCCCGACGATTAAGCGAGCTGCAAAATCACAGCGCAGGAAACGCAGCTAAACCTGAACCACTGTGATGCAGCCCAGTAACTGCTGTGTCAAACAGTTGCTGAATGGGGGACGGATATCGCCATCATAGTAGATCCTTACCGGGTACCAGCCAGGAACGATAATTGGATCACCGATAGGTCTAAAATGGCGGCGATATGGACAACGGGGAAATACCCAGTCCAAGAGTTGGTGTCTTCGACACACGAGGGTTTCGTCATTGCCAAAGTCAACGGGGTCTTCTTCTGCAGCTGCTATGCGCCTCCTTGATGGTCGATCGAGCAGTTCGATCGTATGCTAGATTGCTTGATGGCTAACTCGATGGGGCGTAGGCCGGTGGTGAAAGCGGGAGACTTCAACGCTTGGGCCATGGAATGGGGAAGCCGTTCCGCGAATCAACGGGGACAGATCCTGCTGGAATCACTGGCCATGTTGGATGTGGACTTGGCTAATGGGAGGCCACCGGCTTACTGGTGGACTCAAGCAATTGCGAACCTGTGTAACCGACGGTTGCAAATTATAGCTTGCAACTCCATCTCAAGCACATTTAATTACCATCCAAAGATGACCCTGCCTAATATGCTCATGGAGAAACATTAAAATATCTCACTCTCCCGAAATGATCCCACTTCCCCAGCCACTCAAAGCTTCATCGAATTTGTCGAGCAGTAGTTTGAGCGCCGGCAAAAGATTCTTAGCCGATGAGGCGTCCGGTATGGGGTATAGTACTCACGTTTGTGCACTTACACTTTTACGACAGGCTCGGGTCAGGTCGTATTTCTTATGGGAAATTTTGGAATCGCTAGCTCAGCTTTTAGCTCTGTCCAACTTCTTCTGTTCTGGATACTCAAGCGAGTAGCAAGTGCGCGTCGTGAAACGTTAAATTAAAGTATGCTATATGTGCAATCTACTACTTAGTGGAATTAATTACAATTTGTATGCTTTTTGAACTATTATAGGTCTAGAACAGGAGATATTAAAATATTAGTAGCGTGTTAGTGGCAAAAACCTTGATTATTTCTAGTGGTTAGTAGGGTAAAAGACCCAATAGTGAAGGAACTAAGCACGTTCCACCACTATTTTTTGGTTCACACCAAGCCTATACTTCATTTCACTTACCTCAAGGGTGCACATGGAAGATTATTAATTCTATTTGATCTGAAAGGGAACCTAATTGCAGCAGCGGAGACGAGCCAGCCTCGGGCTGAAAGTCTCCTTAATAAAGACACAAAAAAAAAATTGCAGCAGCATCCATCATTGTTACCTAAAATGGTACCTCCAATTATTGGTGAAGTGTTCCAATAGTTGCGGTATTTTTTAATTCGTGTTCCTATAGTTGCGAATCCCATTGTTTTCATATGGGACTCGCAACTATAGGAACACTACCACAACTATTGGTGCAAAGCAGAGAAAAGGGAAAGATATTTTAGTGATACTTTACCAATTTAGATGCAATTCTCAACCTGTTTTCCTGTATTTCGTGTAATGACAGGTCAACAAATTGATAGACTATATGGGTTGCTGCGACAAATACGTAGATTGTGTAAAAACAACACTACCGCAACTATAGGAACACCCACGACTATCGGAACTTTCACCCTATTGTTAGATGATAATGGTGTGATTATGTCTAAATATCTAATTGCTTTGTTGCGGTAGGGTGCCGTTGTATCAAAATACCCAAACTCCAAGCTGCGCTACTGGATTAAATTGTAAAAGAAGAAAAAGGTAAATTTCCAAAAACCCTGAAAAATTGTAAAGCCCGATGTTATCGGAATTCGATTCGGGTTAGAAAAACATGTGGCGTGGTGTACTAATAATTGTGGACGCCTATAGGGTCCACACAGGGTCTTTTTCTTTCTGCCTAAATCTCTAGCGTCTGGCAACCGCAGCCATTGTGATTTTGTGGAACCGATCCAACGAGCAGGTGACCGCTTGTGTCTCGGGACAAATCTGAGACCCCACCCAGCCATCCGTCGGCAACCACTCTGTAGCTCAGGGCTCCAGCAACGAATTGCTCTCGCGGTGCGTGACCGCAAGCGAGACTCTCCTTAACTCCAGCAGTTCTTCATCTCCATTGAGCTTGGGTTGCCAGTAAGGGTTAAAAATCCAGGACTTACGATCCGCCGAAATGGTCGTGACTCCAAGAGCAGCAGTAAAGTAGTGTCCACCACGCCAAATGCCCCAACATCAGACCTAAGAAATAACCGCAAGTACTAATGTGACGTCACTAGTTTTAAGTTAATGGCCAAAACAAATAACTCAAAACAATTATGTAAAACACAAAAATTAGCATGCAAAATAATTATGTAGTTTAAAAGCATTCCGGAGAGTTCTTGATTTCACTAGTAAAATTCATTTCGTTAATCCCGTACCCAGTACTGAGGGTGTTCAGGCCGCTCTCACTTCCGTAACCATTCGGCGAGTCTTTCGACAGAGTAGCTTTTGAGCCATTTAGTATCCCTAAGACCCCATTCGGGAGTATTATCTTTACGCTGTATTTACGGATTTGCCCTAAGAGTGAGTTCCTATTGAAGACAAACAGGTGAGTTGTATTGATTGTAGAACCGGTTTCCCCTTCTTTCGACCCTGGAGATATTTGCATTCTCTCAGCAGAGCATAGCCCAAGGGGGTTATACCTGCCCCGCGCCTGCCTACGGGCAAGGAGGCGGATGCAGCGAGCACGCACAAAAGAGGAGCGTGTTGAACGACGGGTGGCGTTCGTAGCTGCTAGAGCCGCTCTGAGATTAATTCAAGCAAAAAAGCCTGCTTCGAGGGCCTGTGTCAAAGTGACAACGTGAATCCATGGGGCGACGCCTATAGGGTCGTAATGGCCAAGACACGTGGGGCGATGGCCCCTACAGAGCAGTCGCCAGAGATGCTGGAGAGGATCATCGCGGGGCTCTTCCCACGTCATGATCCAAGTCCTGGCTTCACTTTGTGGAGCTGCCAGGGGCCAGGGTGGCCGACGAGTCGGGGCCGACAACTTGCGGGGATTGCACAGTCCCTTAGTGTAGGTAAGGCGCCAGGCAGGCTTGTAAAATGTCATCTGCATGTCATTTGACTAATTTGTTCATAACTTTTTTCAGAAGCCAAATTTACTTCATATTTTTGGATGTACTCATAACGCTTGAGTAGGGCTATATTTTTGTCCAAAGGTACATTGCTCTGAATATAACATCTGAGGCTGGAGAGTAAAAACTTTCCAAAATGTCACGTGTCATTTGACATAATGTCATTTGAATGACATTTTGCCTCCCACGCCCCAGATTACATATTTACAGCAATGTCTTATTAGACGATGTTGTAGTGTAGCATGCGTATCACGTATGTCACCGACCCTAGTTCAATTCCATAAAATCGCATTCCTTGCGGCATGCCGTATATAATTCTAGACTCCATAATCCAGCGACTCATCAAGTCGATGCCTTTTGCAATGCTTATGCACTTCGTTTTGGAAGTGTCGTTTTACAGAGTCATCGCTTTATGGTTGTTCCCAGGGCAAGCTGGTCCCATGCTACCCGTCGCACGCTAGTGCCGACGGTGTGATTTATATAATGACTTCAGGTACCTCCAAATGGGAGCTCAAGTTAAGTTAAGAATTTGAATTAATAAACAGTCTAGTTTGAACGTTCGACGAGTGTGTAACGTTTTAAAAGATATCACCCGCCGAACAGTTAACCTGTTACAGTAGGCACATTTAAGGGCTATAAGTTCGACATACCTCAGGAGCCGATAGCCAACTTCTGAACAAATTTTGGAAAAATTATACAAACGAATGCAAATGACATTTTACAACACTGGCGCCAGGACCGGATGGTATTCCGAACCTGGCCATCAAAGCGGCCATTGCTGAGGCTCCCGAGATGTTCAGATCGGTCATGCAAAGATGCCTGGACGAGGGAGTCTTCCCTGAAGCATGGAAAAGGCAGAGCTTGGTCCTATTGCCAAAGGCGGGAAAACCACAGGGGGATCCGTCGGCATATAGACCAATATGCCTGCTTGATACGGCGGGGAAGGTACTCGAAAAGATCATCTTCAACAGGTTGTTGATACGCACGGAGGGTGCGGATGGTCAATCAAGTAACCAGCTTCCGAAAGGGTATGTCGACCGTAGACGCCATCTTGTCGGTTACCAAATCCAGTTCGCTATTGTGCAGTAGTGACTCTCGACGTGAGGAATGCATTCAATAGTGCCAGTTGGGCAGCTATTGTAGATGCGCACCTGCGTCTTGGATTTCCCGAGTACCTGTACAAGATTCTCGGAAGCTACATCCAGAATCGAGTACTGGTATATGACACGGAGGCGGGTCGGAAGTGCGTTGACATAACCTCAGGGGTTCCGCAAGGTTCCATATTGGGTCCGGTGTTATGGAACGTCATTGACGACGGTGTCTTGAGGTTGAAGTTGTGGCGTGGTAATCGTCGGCTTCGCTGACGATATTACGCTGGAGGTCCACGGCGAATCGATCGAAGAGGTGGAGTTGACTGCATCCTACTCGATCGCAATTGTGGAGGAGTGGATGAGTTCCAGGAAGTTAGAACTGGCTCACCACAAGACTGTGGTGGTTGTTGTTAACAACCGAAAGTCGGAGCAACAAGCGGTGATAATAGCAGGCAACTGCGCGGTCACCTCCGAACGCTCCATCAAACTCTTGGGGGTAATGATCGACGATAAGCTCACCTTTGGTAGCCACGTCAATTACGCTTGTAAGCGTGCCTCCACAGCTATAGTGGCATTGTCCCGGATGATGTCCAATAGCTCTGCGGTTTATGCCAGCTAGCGCAAGCTTCTGGCTAGTGTCGCTCTGTCCATACTGAGGTATGGGGGGCCAGCTTGGGGCACGGCCCTGCGTATAGGCCCATGTGCCTAAGTACGTATAGGCTCATGTGCCTAAGAGTTGCGAGCGCGTACTGTACCGTGTCGCACGATGCACATTGCATCATCATCGGTATGATGCCTATTAACATCGTTATCGGTGAAGACATAGAGTGCTTCGAAATGCGCGGCACGAGAGGCATCCGTAGAACTGTCAGGTTGGCTTCAATGGTCAAATGGCAGTGTGCGTGGGACAGTTCCACTAAGGGTAGATGGACACATAGGTTGATATCGGAGATAGGTACGTGGGTCAAGAGGCGCCATGGGGAAATCACTTTCCACCTGACCCAGGTCCTTACAGGCCATGGTTGCTTCAGACAGTATCTACACCGTTTCGGACACTTGGCCTCGCCCTAGTGTCCGGTGTGCGCAGGTTTAGAAGAAAAACCGGCGGAACACGTGTTGTTCGTTTGCCCATGTTTTCGCACAATGCGTGACCACATGCTTGCCACATGTGGTCTGGACACTACCCCGGACAACCCAGTCCAGAGGATATGTAAAGATGAAGTTGGCTGGAATGCCATTTTATCGGTTATCGCCCAAATCGTCTCGGAGCTACACATAAGATGGCGCGGGGACTCAAGGAATGGCTAGTTCAGGCGCAAATAAGAGGTGGTCCAAGGGTTCGGAGTCGGCTTCATGGGTCATACCGGTGCCCTGTGGTCGAACTCGATCCTTTTATCGAACAAACATCATTCTTGATACCAGTCGTGCAGAGGGAAGCAGGCTCGAAGTCGGCCCTTTACACCTTCCGAGGACATAGGGCGTGGCGGCTATGTCCCAGTGTGGGGATGTAATGCCAATAAGAAGAAGAAGAAAAAGAAGGGCGTGGTAGGGCCACCTAGAAATCCGGCAATGCGCTGGCACGGTACCATGGTGTTCTTCTAAAAACCCAGAATAATCCACCTAGCGATGATGGTGCCTTTCTCGTGTATTATGAAATAAGAAAATTCATAATAGTAACAAGAAAAGCACAAAAGAGAGGTGAGAATTGCACTTTAGGAAGATAGATTCATTTATTTCCATCAATTCACATTTATTTGCGTTTATTTAAATGCATTGCAGCAGTTTTTGGAAAAAAATTGTTCGATTTTGAATTTTTTTTCCAAGGGGGGACCACAGACAAACAGACATAACACATTGAACATTTACTCATCAAATTCATCGTCGTTCAAACACTAACGACATCTATTGTTTTCATTTAGTTAGGCAAATCACGAATCAGATGGCGGTAGTGAGCAAACGTCAAACTAGAGCACATCCGATGCGCGCGCCACTTGTGACCGATTAACCATCTAATGCTTTTTTAAATAGACCAGTAAATCAGTGAACGATGAGAATTTCATAAGTGTTATGTCTGTTTGTCTGTGGGGGAACACTTGAGAAAAATGAGGAAGAAATCAATGTTTTTTAAATAACTCCGGAACGCAATGGCTGATTGATCCATTTTTCAATAACGAAAAATTAGGAAGGATTCCGCGTCGGATGCAACCTGTTGCAAGCAAATAGGATAGGATAAGGCTAAGTTCAAAAATGTGTGTCTTACATTTTTTTGCACACACACATACATACATACATAAACACCTCACCTCAATTCGTCGAGCAGAGTCGATTGGTATATAACACTATGGGTCTCCGAGCCTTCTATCAAAAGTTCGGTTTTGGAGTGATCCTATAGCCTTTACGTATACTTAGTATATGCGAAAGGCAAAAAGCGAGTCACGATGTTCGATGCTGCAAGGACACGCCGCTAACTTCGAGGGTGCGTTGTACAGGCCCCCCTTTGAAGCATTACTTTCTGGTTGTACCGAAGGGACGATGGGCTTGGCGGCAATGGAAACGGTTTAGCGGGTCGGGGATGAAGTCCTGCCTCCCTCGTTTGCTGTTGAAGGTGGTCCCTAACCTCGCACTTCCTGGACAACCCAGGATGTCTGTTGAGCAGATTCCCCCTCCATTGCTTAGGAAGGAAAAAAAGGCACCCATGGGATCACAAAAGGCGACTATCTACAACCGGTAGAGATAACGGCCTTGAGGGGCACCCTTTTAACTTGGAAACAAATTCTACAAACAACGAAGGAGCAGGCGGGGCGAATGTTTTCGCAAAGAGTGTGAAGCTGCAGCGATCTCCAGTGATGTCGCAGGCAGCAGTAGCGAGTACCGGTAGTACGGCCAAGACTGCTGAGAACCAGGCAGGCCAACAGGAGCTAGGATCCGGGAATAGGGTGTCCACCCAAAAATCGGAAAGTAGTGCTACTCAGGAGGAGTTACAACCTGATGGAGGTGCGGAAGCGAGTCAACGACCTTTATGACTTCGTGAAGGACAAGCACAATGTTCACACGAAGATCAAGCTTCTAGTGACAAGCATCAAGTCCGCCGTAAAAGCAGCCAAACACGAACAGATCGCGCTGAAAAAGAGAGCCGAAGCAGCTGAAAAGGGGCTGAAAATGCGGAGGAGCATACAGCAGTTGAGATGCAGCAGGCACCTAAAAGTCCCAAAATCACTCGCACGGAAAAGCGATGAAGGGATTCGCCTGGAGAGCAGGAAGTCACGAAAAAGCAACGGAATGTGCAAGACTTTGCCAGCGTGCTGAAGGAACGCGTCATGGATAGTGAGTGGCAGACCGTGGAAAGTCAGCGGAAGAAGAGGAAAAAGGAGAATGTGGAAAAGAGGAAGGAACAGAAGAAAAAAGAAAACCGTCGTTCTCCTCGGGAGAGAGTTAAAGGTGATGCCCTGCTCGTAGAAGCGAGCGATAAAACGTCGTCTTCTGGGAGCTCATTGCCAATTCACTGGGCAGTGACGGTAACGTAAGAGCTCTAGCGCAGGAAGCAGTGGTCGAGTGCAGAGACCTGGACGAGATCACGACGGAAGACGAACTGAGGGATGCACTGGTCTCACAATGCAAGCTGGGGGAAGTGCAAATGACGATTCGACTGAGGAGAGCATACGGTGGCACACAAGTAGCAGCGATTCGACTACCAGCAGAGGCCGCCAACAAAATGGTGGAGAGGGGCAAGGTGAAAGTAGGATGGTCAGTGTGCCCGTTGAGATTCGCCCCACGAGTCACCAAGCAGATGGAGCGATGTTATAAATGCATGGCGTTTGGCCACCAGGCGGAGTTGGTAGGTAGAGTAGAATATGCTTGATCCCTCACCGTTCATGGCCTTGTCGTTCTAAGCAAGAATGCGAAGTTGGAGAATGTCGGATGCGTCACCATGCTCTACTTTATTTGACCAAGGTGCAGCCTGGAACAGCTCCATCGTCAACATCGGCGGAGAGAAACATCGTTCATCAAAATCACCATTCCGTTATTTATTAAAGTTTAAAAAAAAACATTCCGTTACATCTTGTGCTCTGATGCGCTATCTTCCTGTTACGCTGCACTACAACGGAAAAAGCGTAGAAGTATTCGCCTTCTTGGATGATGGATCTTCATCAACGATGATGGAAGCAGAGGTAGCCAAAGAACTGGGCGCAACAGGACCGGCTGAATCGTTATATCTAGGCTGGACTGGAGATATTACGAGGATCGAGAAAGATTCTCAACACATCAATATCGCTATTTCCGGACCCAACAAGGTAAACCAATTTTCACTAAAAGCAAGGACCGTGGGCCAACTGAAACTACCAGGCCAAACGGTGGATTACGAGGAACTTTGTCGGGATCACCCATATCTAAGAAAGCTTCCCCTGTCAAGTTACACCAGTGCTGTTCCTCGCTTCATCATCGGTGTAGACAACGCCTAGCTGATCAGTATACTGAAAAGTCGAGAGAGCAAAAAAGGAGAGCTGGTTGCTGTCAAAACGCGGCTCGGGTGGAGCCTCTTCGGAAGACATGCCGTTGGTAGCAGCCCAGTGGATTACGTGAACATGCATTTGGAGTTGCATGGAGCAAATACGGATCTGCACGATCTCTTCAGGCAGTTTACGGCGATCGATGAAGCAAGCGTCAAGCAGAGGCCGCATTCGGAGGACGACAAAAGAGCGTTACAGATTCTACAGAAAACCACCAGAAGAATCGACGGTAGGTTGGAAACCGGCCTGTTGTGGCGAAGCGAAGATCCTTATCTCCCAAATAGTTAAAACGCAACCCGCCGAATGGAAGCATTGGATCGCAGGCTGGCGAAAGATGAACAACTACGAGTGAAAGTCAAGGAACTTATTCAGGACTATGTTGCTAAAGGATACGCCCATCGAATTACGGCTGCCGAGCTCGAAACGCCAGAACCAGGACGGGTATGGTACTTGCCACTTGGGATAGTGAGAAACCCACGCAAACCAGGAAAAATCCGTCTCATTTGGGATGCTGCAGCTCGATCAGAAGGTTTTTCGTTCAACGACCTGATGTTGAAAGGGCCGGATCTGTTAACAGCGCTGCCATCTGTCCTGCTTCGTTTTTGCCAGAAAAGCGTAGCATTTAGTGGAGACATGAAAAAAACCAATTCCGGATTCAACAAGAGGACATACAGGCGCAAAGATTTCTATATAGGGAGTACCCTGGAGAGCCGCCACAGATTTTCGTGATGGATGTTGCCACGTTTGGCTCAGCGTGCTCACCGTGCATCGCTCAGTACCTAAAAAACAGAAACGCAGAGGACTACAGAGAGAAAGATCCAAAAGCGTGCCATCATCGAAAACTATGTGGATGATTTTCTGGATAGTGTTGATACGGTAGAAGAAGCGGTGGAGCTCATTGAATATGTGAAACACGTTCCCGCCATGGCTGGGATGGAGATCCGGAACTTCGCATCTAATTCACCAGTAGTTCTCGAGCGCATCGGAGGAGTCAGCGATACCGAACAAAAGGCGATCAAACTGGAGTCGACCGTCGAAAGAGTTCTGGGCATGGTGTGGAAACCGGCGGAGGATGTTTTCACGTTTGAGTTGGATCTGAAAGAGGAAGTACGGAACATTGTGTTCAACAAATCTGTGCCTACAAAGCGCCAAGTCCTGCGGACGATCATGTCACTTTTCGATCTGTTGGGTTTGGTAGCGCATTTCGTAGTGCACGGCAAGTTAATCATGCAGCGCAGGGAAGGCTTAGACTGGGACGAAGAGATCAACGGTGAAATACTAGAAGACTGGCGAAGATGGAGCGGACTGCTGCTGAGAATCAACGAAGTTAGCGTTCCCAGATGTTTATTTTTCGGAAATGGATCGTCATCCGATGGCGTCGAGATACACGTATTTGTGGACGCTAGCGAAAACGCATACGCTTGCGTAGCCTACCTGCGGAGTTAATGTAATGGAATACCACGATGTGCATTGATTGCGGCGAAGACGAAAGTAGACATAGCGATCATCATTTTTGCACCACCGAAACCTGCGACAACCGTTGATCGTAGATGTTGAGAGATTTTCCAAATGGACGAGGTTATTGCGAGCAACAGCCTATGTTATTAAAGCGGCCAAACGGTTCCTTAGCCTGAAGGTGAAAGGACCATTGATGCGGAATGAGTTGTTGAGTGCGGAAACGCTGCTGTGGCGGCAAGTACAAATGCAAGTATACCCGGATGGATACTTTACTCTCCAATTTAACACAGAGCACGAGAATGAACCTCGACAATTGGAGAGATCGAGCGTTCTGTTCAAGATGTCACCAATGTTGGACAGCAATGGAGTGCATAACTGCCGCCCCGGATCTGAACGGAACGGAACGGATCTGAAATACCCTATCTTCCTCCCAAAGGAACATCGAGTAACTGAGCTGCTTGTAGAAAGCTACTACATCCGTTTTCTTCACGAAAACAAGGAAACCGTGCATAATGAACTAAGGCAACGTTTCCGAATACCAAATCTCGTTTTCGTGAAACAAGGACGTAGCACGGTGAAACGATGGATCGCCCTTTTCACGTGCTTGTCCATTAGGGCAGTGCACCTCGAGATAGTCCACAGCTTATCAACCCAGTCGTGTGTTATGGCCATCCGGAGATTCGTGGCACGCAGAGGTTCCCCAGCTACCTTCTGTTCCGACAACGGAACCAATTTTGTAGGTGCGAATAACATCCTCAAAAATCAGCTTTGCGCGATTGGAGAGAGATGTGCAACAACCTTCACGAATTCGAACACCTGAGAGACCACCAGTTCAATTTTTGTATTTGCCCGACTTGTGCTGACTCTTTCCCTCAGGGGACTCTTTTGAACGGTCGCTGGCTCAAATGCTAAACGGACGCAAAAATTCTTTCCCCAGTACTTTGCTACACCCTTTCCCAACTAAACGCCTTGAGCTCGCTCATCCCACGAAAGAGCAAAACGGACGGTCTCGAACCTTTCCTTGAGAATTCAACCGGAAACGAAATGGCTAAACGGTAACCGCAACAGGAGTGGAGTTTCCCAGCACCGTGAAACGTAGCAAACTAAAACTCTAAGCCGAAATTCTCAAGATGGTACAATTGGTATTTATTTCGCTCATTCGGGTTGGACTTTAATTCAGTTCGATACGGAATACGAAATGAGCTAACTTAACATGGCCATGTAAGAAGGGAAAGCTCACGTACATGCGCAGGTTTTCTCCGATGCAGCGTTTCGATGGCTAGCTGGTCCGGTGATTGTTTTCCGCCGGGAAGATGGCGGCGTTTGTCCTCCACAACCTGGAACCCGATGGCGGCGTGATGACGTAGCCGCAAGTGCTGCCGTTTGGCGGCAGCGATGGAGGTTTGAGCTCGTGCAACAATGGCCGAATCTAAAGTTGCGGAGGGGAAGCGGCGGCTGGACGGAAGGCCTCCGATTTTGAGCCGAGAGCGTTCGGCTGACCTTTCCCTCTAATTGGAAGCCCACGTTTTCCTACGAGCCGGCTTCGCGTACCTTTCCGCTATGACAGTGCGAGGCTAAAAATGGAACTCCCAACTATTGGTCCGGTCCTGCGCACGATAGTTTACGACGTGCGGAGACCGCGCTCTGGCAAGATATCGATCCACGGGGAAAATGGCGTGTATGGATCAAGCCGACGGTTGGTTGACTACCGTCGGGCACTTTCGCTGCTCTAACGAGTGACTTCGCTCCCCTCCGTTTAGCTACCTAAAAGGCGGACCTTGACGGATGTACAAGCTCTACACTGTCCGATTCCCACGAACGGGAAGGGTTCCAAACTTCTACGGTGCTCCCCGGTTCCACTTCTAGTCGAACTCCAGCCCGTACCAAAAAGCGCCTAAGCGCTGGAAAGTCCAACGCGAATTCACTTTAGTAAATTAATATTAAATTTCAAAACAATTTCCAATTACCTTTTGTACGTTTCACTAAACACTATTTAAAATTCTTCGCGAATCTGACACCCGTAACGCAAACCTTTCGAGCGGAGATTAAAAAAAATTAAAACTTATTAAATGCTCGAAACTCACTCCAGTTTCACTTGGTTTACCTTGCGATCAAAAAGTATTAAACTAAAATAAATGTACTTAGTACAAATTATCTTCAAAGAATTACTAAAGAACCTCGCGAAAAACTTCTGTTCACCAGCCGTTGACTTTGCGAAATGACCGAGCTTAAGTATGGAAACTATAAAGAACCCTTTCTTCAGGTGATATCTTTTGAATTTGAATTTTGCGCCAAAGCAATTACGAATGGCGACAAAGAGTTCGCGCCTTTGGTGAGCCGACAAAAACCGAGCACATGAAATAGTATGGAGTCAAATTCATATTAGAACAAAATTATGGTTATCGCTAGCCGAGACACAATCCTTATGTCGATTTGCATATCATTTTTATTGCTGGACAAGGTGGAACAAATTAGTACTTCGTTCATTCAAACTGTGCTACCTTATTAATTTATAGTTATTTCAAAATTATTTAAGCAATGATTTTGCTTAAAAAGATAAAAACGTCAAAAAGTTATCGTATTCATTATTCGAATGTAAAATTTAAATTAATCTCCACGAGAAAAAAACGTCAAACGTTACACTCTTCAATAGTAGTAGTAACATTCTTCTTTGTTTAAAACATTTTTTGTTCTACAATTATTTTTAACATGTACAGTGATCGGCCGGCTTGGCCCTCCAACTTCGATTTTAATTATTATTATTATAATTATAGAGTTTTGGCACTTCCTCAGCAAGCGTGCTGGGAATTTTCACCTACCCCGGGCAATCTGAATGCCAAAGGGGATTAGGCTCTGTGGATCTCATTCGCCGGTTGACTTAAAATCCTATAATAAACGTTTGCACCGGATGTATTAGTTATGGTGGTTCAGGAATCTTCTTACGATGCTGCAAGTTCCAAGAACCACTGTCTTTTGGATGCTATGGAGGTTATGAGATAGTTCCAGCTCTCCTAAGGATCTCAGAAGAGATTTCAGGACGATTCCGGTAGCTGAGATAACAACCGGAATTATACGCACGTCCTCCAGGTGCCACATCTGCTTCAACTCCTCCGCCAAGTCGTGGTACTTCGTTATCTTGTTGGAGAATGTTGTTTGGACATTATGGTCTAGCGGTACAGCAATGTCGATGAGGGTTACCCGCTTCATCCTTTGTCGTAGACCACAATATCGGGCCGATTGGCACGAATGAGGACATCCGTTATGATCTCGCGATCCCAGTACAGCTTCACGAAACTATTTTCCAGAACCGGGACAGGCACATATTTGTAGTAGGCGACAAACTGGTTAACCAAGTTGTGCTTTAAAGCAAGCTGTTGGTGCACAATCTTGGCTACTTCGTTATGACGACCGAGATAGGCTGAATCAGCTAAGGCTGAACACCCGGACACGATATGTTCGATCGTCTCTCCTACTGAATTGCACTTCCTGCAGCGGTCCTCCACGTTTTCGTGCAATATATAGTGCCGATAGTTCTTCGTCGCAATTACCCGGTCCTGGATGGCTACCATGAATCCTTCTGTTTCCGAGAAGAGTTCACCCCGCACCAGCCACGTATTCGACGCCGCTTTGTCGATATATTCCAGCTCCAGTTGATGGGGGTGCGTCCCATGTAACTCCTTCTGCTTCCACGATGCGATCATCTCGTCGACAGATTTGATGTCGCAATTCAGCTGATAGTCCTCCTGCGCCAGATGCAGGGCACTGAATCCGTGGTCAGCTTCACACACAGCGCGATAGATTTCGTGGCGGTTCTGGCTTTCCACGAAGTATCTTCGCAACTGCTGGATCTGGGAAACACATAGTGTTTGTAAATCGGTGACGCCTCTTCCTCCTACTGTACGTGGCAGGGTGACTCTCTCAATGGACGATTTTGGATGGCGCATGCGATGCTTAGTGAACGCCACTCGTACTGCTCGTTCTAACGCCTCCAAGTCAGTCTTGGTCCACTTCACCACCCCGAAACTGTATGTCAACAAGGGCACAGCAAACGTGTTTATCGCCTTCACCTTGTTGCCGGCCGACAAGAGGCTCTTCAAAATACCGTTGACACGATGCAAGAACTTTTCCTGCAGCTCTTTCTTGATCGTCGTATGGCGAATTCCTTTCAGTTGCAGGAAACCTAGGAACTTGTACGTTTCGCCTTCAACCATGTTTCGAATCTCCTCCTGTTCGTTGACGCGGAAACTGTCGGCATCCACCAGGTGACCCCGGTGTAGATGTATGGATCGACATTTATCGATACCAAACTCCATCCGGATGTCGTTGCTGAATACCGTTACAAGCCGCAGAAATTGATGCAGCTTCTCCACAGATTCCGCAAACAGCTTCAAGTCGTCCATAAAGAAGGTGTGGGTAATGTTTGTACTCCTTTCCCCACTCTTCAAATGATAGCCATAGCTGTGTTGGTTGAGTGCTCTGCTAAGAGGGTTCATGGCAAGGCAAAACCATAGAGGACTAAAGGTATCGCCTTGGAATATGCCCCACCTGATGCTGAGAGTCCTGGACCGTAACGCCTTTACTCCGTCGGTAATGTGTAGGGATGTGCTCCACATCCCCATAGCGTGCTGCATTAGCCTGATGACGTTACCGTCTATCTTATACAACTGCAGTACCTTAAGAAGGTACGAGTGAGGTACTGAGTCGTATGCCTTTAATAGTCGATATACGCCATGCTCAGGTTTCTTTGCTTGTGGGTGGCCTGCCCAACAACGACTGCATCAATGATGACCTGATCCTTGCAGCCTCGTGTGTTACGTCGACAACCTTTTTGTTCCTCGGTCATCAGGTTGTTGACGTCGCAATGGTTCTGCACCCTCCTCGCTATTACCGATGACAGCACTTTGTACAGACTCGAAAGGCACGTTATTGGTCTGTACTTGGCTGGGTTCAAAGTGTTCCGATCCTTCGGCAGAAGATAAGTGACACCCCTAGTGATGAATTCCGGTAGCTGCCCGGGGTTATCTAGTACCGTGTTGAAGCATTCCGCCATCCGCCCATGGACCGTTGTGAGTTTTATACCAGAAATTATGCACAAAATCGGGTCCTGGTGCAGCCCAATTCCTGGTATACCGAGTAGCCTCACGTATGTCTTGGGCAGTCACGTTGATAGCGGTCATGTCTCCAATTCCACCACAATATTGCTCTTCTTCTGCCATCCACACCCCGTCGCCGTTGTGTATGACGGGGTTCTCCCATAGATTGGACCAAAACTGCGTGACTTCTCCAATCTCCGGAAGGCCCTCGCCAAAGTCGGCTTTGTCGTTTCGGATGTGGTTGTAGAACTTCCTTTCGATGATGTTGAACATTCGGGTTTGCTCCTCTTCGAACATTCTCCATATCGTCCCAATCGTTTAGCAGCACTCAATAACCGCTGTACATAAATGTCGAGGATCTTATTTATCTCCGCTTCAGTGAGATCACGGAGTTCTGTGGGTATCACAATTTCAGCAACGTTCCGAACTAGCCTGGTTGATCGATTCCCTTCTTGTACTGTGTTAATCGACCAACCTTTGACCGCAGTGTGGCGATGCGGGTCTCCAGACGTCGCATCCACGCGGGTTTTCGTGCTTTGGGGCGTGCGCGTCCATCACTCTCACCTTGTGGGCGCGTTCGCAATCCCAACGTTCTTACAACAGCCACTGCAGCCGAATACACGATAAATTGCAGCTCCTCAAGGTTCTCCACGGTTTCCAAGTACTGTGGCAAAATATCCTGGTTAAGGATGCTTACTGTACTCGTCAACCGATAGGAGTACTGCAACTTGGGTATCCGGTGTCGGGACATGGGGTCTGTCCCACGGAACTGTGTAACTGCTGTGCCCATATGATTAGCTAGTTCGTCCTTCAATTGCTGTCGTTGCAATTCCACTGTTGGTCCTGGAGCGGCGGGTGCAATCGAATCGCGACGGTTACTTGCGATTGATGCATCCAACCCAACAGAACTCCTTCTCGACGTATCGCTCGATCTTGCCTCCTCCTCCTCTCCTAATTCCCTCTGCACTTCCCGCTTGATGTACTCTACGTCTTCTGGAGTCAGCATATTATGTGACATAATAGCTCTCTGGCGTGTGTACAATTTGTTCTGGTCAAGCTGGGGTGCAAACCGAGGAACCTCTCATTGAACATCTCCAGCATCGCCGGTCTGCCGGACATATCCGTCTCCATCCTGGTGCAAACGTAGTAGCAACGGATCACGTACTGATTCATCTCCCTTGTCCACATGATCCGTTGCCGTCGGCGGCCCGCTAACGTGAGTGATTGACGTCGATCAACCACAGCAACATCAGCAGGTGCAGCATTGCCTTGGTGATTTCTTCTGCTGCCGTTTCTGTTTTGCCTTGTCGGCACGGGCTGAGCCCGATGACTAGAGGGTCGCTGTTGCACCTCTCCTTCCTCTAGCCGCTGGCCGCTCGCTCTGTCCCCCGTTCCAGGACCAGCTCCAGTAGGGGCTCCCTCCTCGGGCAATCGCATGGGTGGTATTGTTCTTGAGCGTAACTCCATATTTGGGTGTGCTTTCATTCCCGGAAGCTACGGGTTCTGTAAAGTTATTTAATTCTTTACAGTGCTAAATAGCTAGGTTCAAGCGCCAGTGCTCGCCCGAGGGTGGTTTTTCATTGGTGCTTAGGAATTGGGCCTTCAGCTCCCACCTACTCGATTTTAATTATTATTATTATTATTATTATTATTATTATTATTATTATTATAGAGTTTTGGCACTTCCTCAGCAAGCGTGCTGGGAATTTTCACCTACCCCGGGCAATCTGAATGCCAAAGGGGATTAGGCTCTGTGGATCTCATTCGCCGGTTGACTTAAAATCCTATAATAAACGTTTGCACCGGATGTATTAGTTATGGTGGTTCAGGAATCTTCTTACGATGCTGCAAGTTCCAAGAACCACTGTCTTTTGGATGCTATGGAGGTTATGAGATAGTTCCAGCTCTCCTAAGGATCTCAGAAGAGATTTCGGGACGATTCCGGTTGCTGAGATACTTACTTGATACTTGATGGGCTACAGCTCTTCGATGAGCGCCCTCAGGTCCTCTTCAACTGCAAAAAGCCATCGTGTACGCGGCCTTCCACGAAGCCTGTGGCCTCTTCCGGGTTCTCTACTAAATATTATCTTCGCTTGACGTTCTTCCGGCATACGAACAACGTGACCAGCCCACCGTAGTCTGCCGTGTTGTATAAGCTTAATAATATCCAGCCCTTTATACACCTGGTACAATTCGTGATTCATGCGACGCCGCCAGATACCGTTCTCCTGTTTACCGCCGAGTATTGTCCGCAGCACCTTACGCTCAAACACTCCGAGAGCTCTCCGATCAGCCTCTTTTAACGTCCATGTCTCATGGCCGTATAAGCCACCGGAAGAATCAGAGTAGTATACAGCGCGAGTTTTGTTTTCGTTTGCAGACTACGGGACTTAAGCTGGTTACGAAGTCCGTAATAAGCCCTATTTGCAGCTGCAATACGCCTTTTCACCTCGCGGGTAACATCATTATCGCACGTCACTAATGTTCCAAGATACACAAATTCTTCTACCACTTCAAATTTTTCACCATCCAGCACTATTTCGCTACCACCACTACTAATGAACCCACGTTGATTGCCAGCGACCATGTACTTCGTTTTGCTGGTATTGATCGTGAGTCCATATCTCGCTGTCTCCCTCTTAAAAGGCGCAAAAGCCTCTTCCACGGCACGGCGATCAATTCCGATATTATCGATATCGTCCGCAAATCCCAGGAGCATATGCGATTTTGTGATAATGGTACCGCTTCTTTGCACACCAGCTCTCCTAATCGCTCCCTCGAGCGCTATATTGAACAGTAGGTTCGAGAGTGCATCACCCTGCTTTAATCCATCTAAGGTAACAAATGACGTCGATATTTCATCCGCAACCCTTACACTTGATTTCGATCCGTCCAACGTTATACGAATCAGCCGTATCAGTTTCGCCGGAAAACCATGTTCAAGCATAATTTGCCATAATTCATTCCGTTTCACTGAATCGTACGCCGCCTTGAAATCAATAAACAGATGATGTGTCTGCAAGTTGTACTCCCGGAATTTATCAAGGATTTGTCTCAGGGTAAACATTTGATCCGTCGTTGATCGGCCCTCACAAAAACCGGCTTGGTATTCGCCGACGAAGAACTCTTCAAGCGGTCTCAATCTGTTGAACAGAATACGGGACATAATTTTGTACGCCGAATTAAGGAGGGTTATTCCTCGGTAATTGGCGCACTCCAGTCTGTGCCCTTTCTTAAAGAGAGGGCAAATGAGGCCGTCTAACCAGCTAGCAGGCATTTCCTCGTCTTCCCATATTTTCGACATAATATGGTGCAGAACTTCATAAAGCTGCTCACTGCCATGTTTGAGAAGTTCAGCCGGGAGCTGGTCCTTCCCCGCAGCCTTATTGTTTTTCAGCTCTTTGACAGCTTTTTTAACCTCATCTAGTGTAGGTGACTCCACAGCTTGTCCATCGTCGCTAATATTTATTCTGTTCACCGATGCACCGTCACTTCCTCCATTCAACAAAGTTTCGAAGTGTTGCTTCCACCTGGCAGCCACTTCGGTTTTATCTGTCAGCAAATTCCCTTGTTGGTCGTTGCACATGACGGAAGATGGCGCTGTCTTTTTCCGCACGCTATTGACAGACTCATAAAACCTCTGCATATCGTTCTGCTCCATTTTTTCCTGCGCCTCACTAATAACTTGTTCTTCGTACTCTTTTTTCTTCCTGCGGTGGGTTCGTTTTCGGCTGCTCTTGCTTCCTTGTACCGATCTCGATTCGATCGGGTACCTGACACCAACATCCGGCTTCTGGCAACGTTCTTCTCGTCTGTCACTCTCTGACACTCCACATCGAACCAACCCGTCCTGGGTCGCCTCTGTGCAGTGCCTACCACTTCTCGTGCTGTTGTGCTCACCGCTCCATGGATCCCATAGATCGTTGATGTTGTCGCTAACGTTGATTGCACTTATCCGTTCGTCGAGCTTCTGGCGGTACTCAGCCGATACTCCTTCCGCCGACAATCGCTGGATATTGTAACGCATCGTTCGCTGTGATCTTTCGTTCGATACAGTTGACAACCGTGATCGAATTTTACTGAAAACGAGGTAGTGATCAGAGTCAATGTTCGGACCTCTGAATGTCCGCACATCGATAACATCCGAGAAATGGTATATCTGGTTGCAAGTTTCACCATTTGGGTGTCTCCAGGTGTGCTTTCGGATGTTCTTTCGTGCAAAGTAGGTGCTACTGATGGCCATCCCTCTGGCAGCAGCAAAATTTACTAGCCGTAGGCCGTTGTCATTGGTAGCGGAGTGAAGGCTCTCCCTACCGATTATGGGACGGAAAATGTCCTCTCTACCAACCTGGGCGTTAGCGTCTCCGATAACAATTTTCACGTCATGCTTTGGGCACTCTCCATAGGCTTTATCAAGACATTCATAAAACGTGTCCTTCACGTCGTCGGATTTATCGTTTGTCGGTGCGTAAACGTTGATTAGGCTGTAATTGAAGAATTTGCCCCGTATCCTCACACACAGATTCGTTCGCTAATGGGTTTCCACCGCATCACTCGCTTCATCTGCTTGCCCATCACTACGAAACCAACTCCATGCTCTGCTTTTTCACCGCCGCTGTGATAGATGTTATACTTGAATGCAGTATTGGTCGTAGGGTCCACGGCTCGGAATTCACGTTCTCCGGATCTAGGCCATCGGACTTCTTGAATAGCAGCCACGTTCACTCCAACCTTCTGCAGTTCACGAGCCAGAAGGCTCACTCGTCCAGGTTCATTTAGGGTCCTGACATTCCAGGTACCGAGTTTCCAATCATAGTCCTTATTTCGTTGCCGGGCCGGTTGCCAAAAATAACGTTCTCTTTTTCTTCTATCTTCATTTTTCGTGGTATTTGAGAGGCTTCAGTAAGCTACCTTACCGGGGTCGCGTTACCTACATCGCGATGATGGGGCTGCCACCTTAGGTATAGCTGACGCGATACAGCATTTCGTTAATCAGCCGCTGGGTACCAGGCAGACGCTGTTTGAGCCGCACCTCCTGGTGAACAGACGCTCGAGGCGTACCTTCTCACTCTAGCTGATGTCAGAAGGACAACAGTGCCCAGGCTGCACTACCAGCTAAGTACACAACCCTTAGCTGGCGGTCTTTTGTCATCGGACGACCCGTGGAAGCGTGAGATAGGGACTTGTGGGGACCACAGCTCTGTTGGGCGCTCCTTCCTTGATGTCAACCCACCATTTTGCAGCCACAATTTTGCTGAGATAACAACCGGAATTATACGCACGTCCTCCAGGTGCCACATCTGCTTCAACTCCTCCGCCAAGTCGTGGTACTTAGTTATCTTGTTGGAGAATGTTGTTTGGACATTATGGTCTAGCGGTACAGCAATGTCGATGAGGGTTACCCGCTTCATCCTTTTGTCGTAGATCACAATATCGGGCCGATTGGCACGAATGAGGACATCCGTTATGATCTCGCGATCCCAGTACAGCTTCACGAAACTATTTTACAGAACCGGAACAGGCACATATTTGTAGTAGGCGACAAACTGGTTAACCAAGTTGTGCTTTAAAGCAAGCTGTTGGTGCACAATCTTGGCTACTTCGTTATGACGACCGAGATAGGCTGAATCAGCTAAGGCTGAACACCCGGACACGATATGTTCGATCGTCTCTACTACTGAATTGCACTTCCTGCAGCGGTCCTCCACGTTTTCGTGCAATATATAGTGCCGATAGTTCTTCGTCGCAATTACCCGTTCCTGGATGGCTATCATGAATCCTTCTGTTTCCGAGAAGAGTTCACCCCGCACCAGCCACGTATTCGACGCCGCTTTGTCGATATATTCCAGCTCCAGTTGATGGAAGTGCGTCCCATGCAACTCCTTCTGCTTCCACGATGCGATCATCTCGTCGACAGATTTGATGTCGCAATTCAGCTGATAGTCCTCCTGCGCCAGATGCAGGGCACTGAATCCGTGGTCAGCTTCACACACAGCGCGATAGATTTCGTGGCGGTTCTGGCTTTCCACGAAGTATCTTCGCAACTGCTGGATCTGGGAAACACATAGTGTTTGTAAATCGGTGACGCCTCTTCCTCCTACTGTACGTGGCAGGGTGACTCTCTCAATGGACGATTTTGGATGGCGCATGCGATGCTTAGTGAACGCCACTCGTACTGCTCGTTCTAACGCCTCCAAGTCAGTCTTGGTCCACTTCACCACCCCGAAATGAGGTGAACCGGTCAAGGGCCGAAAACCTCATTAATAAAGACAATAAAAAAAAAAAAAAAAACCACCCCGAAACTGTATGTCAACAAGGGCACAGCAAACGTGTTTATCGCCTTCACCTTGTTGCCGGCCGACAAGAGGCTCTTCAAAATACCGTTGACAAGATGCAAGAACTTTTCCTGCAGCTCTGTCTTGATCGTCGTATGGCGAATTCCTTTCAGTTGCAGGAAACCTAGGAACTTGTACGTTTCGCCTTCAACCATGTTTCGAATCTCCTCCTGTTCGTTGACGCGGAAACGGTCGGCATCCACCAGGTGACCCCGGTGTAGATATATGGATCGACATTTATCGATACCAAACTCCATCCGGATGTCATTGCTGAATACCGTTACAAGCCGCAGAAATTGGTGCAGCTTCTCCACAGATTCCGCAAACAGCTTCAAGTCGTCCATAAAGAAGGTGTGGGTAATGTTTGTACTCCTCTCCCCACCCTTCAAATGATAGCCATAGTTGTGTTGGTTGAGTGCTCTGCTAAGAGGGTTCATAGCTAGGCAAAACCATAGAGGACTAAAGGTATCGCCTTGGAATATGCCCCTCCTGATGGTGAGAGTCCTAAAGAGAGACCGTAACACCTTTTCTCCGTCGGTAATGTGTAGGGATGTGCTCCACATCCCCATAGCGTGCTGCATTATCCTGATGACGTTACCGTCTATCTTATACAACTGCAGTACCTTAAGAAGGTACGAATGAGGTACTGAGTCGTATGCCTTTTTATAGTCGATATACGCCATGCTCAGGTTTCTTTGCTTGTGGGTGGCCTGCCCAACAACGACTGCATCAATGATGACCTGATCCTTGCAGCCTCGTGTGTTACGTCGACAACTTTTTTTGTTCCTCGGTCATCAGGTTGTTGACGTCGCAATGGTTCTGCACCCTCCTCGCTATTACCGATGACAGCACTTTGTACAGACTCGAAAGGCACGTTATTGGTCTGTACTTGGCTGGGTTCAAAGTGTTCCGATCCTTCGGCAGAAGATAAGTGACACCCCTAGTGATGAATTCCGGTAGCTGCCCGGGGTTATCTAGTACCATGTTGAAGCATTCCGCCATCCGCCCGTGGACCGTTGTGAGTTTTTTATACCAGAAATTATGCACAAAATCGGGTCCTGGTGCAGCCCAATTCCTGGTATACCGAGTAGCCTCACGTATGTCTTGGGCGGTCACGTTGATAGCGGTCATGTCTCCAATTCCACCACAATATTGCTCTTCTTCTGCCATCCACACCCCATCACCGTTGTGTATGACGGGGTTCTCCCATAGATTGGACCAAAACTGCGTGACTTCTCCAATCTCCGGAAGGCCCTCGCCAAAGTCGGCTTTGTCGTTTCGGATGTGGTTGTAGAACTCCCTTTCGTTGATGTTGAACATTCGATTTTGCTCCTTCCTCTTCGAACATTCTCCATAACGTCGCAGTCGTTTAGCAAGAGCACTCAACCGCTGTACATGGGTGTCGAGGATCTCAGTTATGTTCGCCTCGGTGAGATCACGGAGTTCTGTGGGTTTCACAATTTCAGCAACATTCCGAACTAGCCTGGTTGATCGATTCCCCTGCTTTATTATTATTTAATCAGACTAAGGCCGAAGTGGCCTGTGCGGTATATAAGAGTCTTCTCCATTCGGCTCGGTCCATGGCTACACGTCGCCAACCACGCAGTCTACGGAGGGTCCGCAAGTCATCTTCCACCTGATCGATCCACCTTGCCCGCTGCGCACCTCGCCTTCTTGTGCCCGTCGGATCGTTGTCGAGAACCATTTTCACCGGGTTACTGTCCGACATTCTGGCTACGTGCCCGGCCCATCGCAGTCGTCCGATTTTCGCGGTGTGAACGATGGATGGTTCTCCCAACAGCTGATGCAATTCGTGGTTCATTCGCCTCCTCCACGTACCGTCCGCCATCTGCACCCCACCATAGATGGTACGCAGCACTTTCCTTTCGAAAACTCCAAGTGCGCGTTGGTCCTCCACGAGCATCGTCCAGGTCTCGTGTCCGTAGAGGACTACCGGTCTAATTAGCGTTTTGTAGATTGTCAGTTTGGTACGGCGGCGAACTCTATTCGATCGGAGCGTCTTGCGGAGTCCAAAGTACGTACGATTTCCAGCCACTATGCGTCTCCGAATTTCTCTGCTGGTGTCATTTTCGGCAGTCACCAGTGAGCCCAAGTACACAAATTCTTCTACCACCTCGATTTCGTCACCACCGATGCAAACTCGCGGTGGGTGGCTCACATTGTCTTCTCTTGAACCTCTTCCTATCATGTACTTCGTCTTCGACGTGTTGATGACTAGTCCGATCCGCTTAGCTTCCCTCTTCAGTCTGATGTAGGCTTCCTCCATCTCCTCAAAGTTACGTGCCATAATATCTATGTCGTCGGCGAAACCAAATAGCTGGACGGACTTATTGAAAATTGTACCACTCGTGTTAATACCTGCTCTTCGTATTACCCCTTCCAAAGCGATGTTGAATAGCAGACACGAAAGACCATCACCTTGCCGTAACCCTCTGCGGGTTTCGAAGGGACTCGAGAATGCCCCTGAAACTCGAACTACGCACATCACTCGATCCATCGTCGCTTTGATCAACCGTGTCAGTTTATCCGGAAAACCGTGTTCGTGCATTAGCTGCCATAGCTGGTCCCGATCGATTGTATCATATGCGGCTTTGAAGTCGATGAATAGATGATGTGTGGGCACGTTGTATTCGCGGCATTTCTGCAGTACTTGGCGAATGGCGAACACCTGGTCCGTGGTGGAGCGTTCGCCCATAAAACCCGCCTGGTACTGCCCCACGAACTCCCTTGCAGTTGGTGCTAGTCGACGGCATAAAATTTGGGAGAGTACCTTGTAGGCGGCGTTCAGCAATGTGATTGCGCGGTAGTTGCTACAATCCAGCTTATCGCCCTTGTGTAGATGGGACACACGACACCTTCCATCCACTCCTGCGGCAAAACTTCCTCCTCCTAAATCTTGGTAATGACCCAGTGCATCGCTCTGGCCAGTGCCTCACCACCGTGTTTAAATAGCTCTCCTGGTAGTTGGTCAACCCCAGGGGCATTGTTGTTCTTCAGCCGGCCAATCTCCTCCTGGATTTCCTGGAGATCCGGAGCCGGTAGAATTATGTCCTGCGCGCGTTCTCCCAGGTCCATCACCATACCGCCATCTTCGTCTGCCACATCGCCATTCAGGTGTTCTTCGTAGTGCTGCCGCCACCTTTGGATCACCTCACGCTCGTTCGTAAGAAGGTTCCCGTTTATGTCCTTACACATATCAGGCTGTGGCACGTGGCCCTTACGTGAACGGTTTAACTTCTCATAGAACTTTCGTGTGTTATTAGCGCGGTACAGTTGCTCCGTTTCTTCACGGTCTCGATCTTCCTGCTGGCGCTATTTCCTCCGGAAAATCGAGTTTTGTCTGTTCCGCGCCTGTTTATATCGTGCCTCGTTCGCCCTCGTGCGGTGTTGCAGCAATCTCGCCCATGCTGCATTCTTCTCTTCCACTTCGATTCCCCTGCTTGTACTGTGTTAATCGACCAACCTTTGACCGCAGTGTGGCGATGCGGGTCTCCAGACGTCGCATCCACGCGGGTTTCCGTGCTTTGGGGCGTGCGCGTCCATCACTCTCACCTTGTGGGCGCGTTCGCAATCCCAACGTTCTTACAACAGCCACTGCAGCCGAATACACGATAAATTGCAGCTCCTCAAGGTTCTCCACGGTTTCCAAGTACTGTGGCAAAATATCCTGGTTAAGGATGCTTACTGTACTCGTCAACCGATAGGAGTACTGCAACTTGGGTATCCGGTGTCGGGACATGGGGTCTGTCCCACGGAACTGTGTAACTGCTGTGCCCATATGATTAGCTAGTTCGTCCTTCAATTGCTGTCGTTGCAATTCCACTGTTGGTCCTGGAGCGGCGGGTGCAATAGAATCGCGACGGTTACTTGCGGTTGATGCATCCAACCCAACAGAACTCCTTCTCGACGTATCGCTCGATCTTGCCTCCTCCTTCTCTCCTAATTCCCTCTGCACTTCCCGCTTGATGTACTCTACGTCTTCTGGAGTCAGCATATTATGTGACATAATAGCTCTCTGGCGTGTGTACAACTTGTTCTGGTCAAGCTGGGGTGCAAACCGAGGGAACCTCTCATTGAACATCTCCAGCATCGCCGGTCTGCCGGACATATCCGTCTCCATCCTGGTGCAAACGTAGTAGCAACGGATCACGTACTGATTCATCTCCCTTGTCCACATGATCCGTTGCCGTCGGCGGCCCGCTAACGTGAGTGATTGACGTCGATCAACCACAGCAACATCAGCAGGTGCAGCATTGCCTTGGTGATTTCTTCTGCTGCCGTTTCTGTTTTGCCTTGTCGGCACGGGCTGAGCCCGATGACTAGAGGGTCGCTGTTGCACCTCTCCTTCCTCTAGCCGCTGGCCGCTCGCTCTGTCCCCCGTTCCAGGACCAGCTCCAGTAGGGGCTCCCTCCTCGGGCAATCGCATGGGTGGTATTGTTCTTGAGCGTAACTCCATATTTGGGTGTGCTTTCATTCCCGGAAGCTACGGGTTCTGTAAAGTTATTTAATTCTTTACAGTGCTAAATAGCTAGGTTCAAGCGCCAGTGCTCGCCCGAGGGTGGTTTTTCATTGGTGCTTAGGAATTGGGCCTTCAGCTCCCACCTACTCGAAATGGTGGTTTTTCATGGACGCCCAGGGTATTTCACCTGAGGTCCCTCCCATTTATTATTATTATTATTATGTTGTTACTTAATTTTTTAAATATAATGTATCATGACGGCCTTCAGGAGGCGCTAGTGTTTTTAAAAATTTGATAACCTAACTACTATGTACACTAATATTTACAATAAAAATTTGATAACCTAGATTGCAACTAGCGCCCTAAGCGCTTGTTGGTCCGAGTGCAAGCAACGGACCCTAGACTTTTCTTCACACTCACCAAAGCGTTCATGTAAGGTTTTTATTCTGGCCAGACGGTGGACCTCGGATGTTCTTGTCCTGGGAGGGGTGTTGAGGATCATCCTCAGGAATTTGTTTTAGACCCGTTGAAGTTTGAGGTGGTGGGTTTTAGCGCAGCTCTCCCAGACCGGCATGCCATATTCGATCACAGGGAGGATGATTTGCTTGTAGACAGCAAGCTTATTTTTCAGGGACAATGACGACCAGCGGTTGATCAAAGGGTACAGTAGTTTCAACAAGACGTTACACTTTGTCACCGTTTTGTCAACCTGTTGCCTGAAAATAAGCTTGCTGTCGAGGGTCAAGCCAAGGTAGTCGGCCTCATTGGCCCATTCCACAGTCGTGCCATTGAGGATGATTTTACAGTCCCCAGGCGGAACAAGTTTAGGGGATTTGGAGTGGGGGAAAATGATCACCTGGATCTTCGCCGCGTTGATACAGATCTTCCAGCTGGTGAGGTACTCTGTCAGGGCATCCAGGCCTCGTTGGAATTTTGCCACTAGCGCTCTGATCACTCTACCGTTGTAGACGATGGATGTGTCATCTGCGAACAGAGACAGAATGCCGCCTTCTGGAGGTTCTGGCATGTCGGAGCTGAACAGATTGAAAAGCAGGGGCCCGAGGATACTGCCCTGGGGGACGCCTGCGACGATGTTGTGCGCATTGGAACTCGCTCCGCTGATTGAGACCCGGAATGTCCTTGCCGACAGGTAATTGTTGATGATTTTCACCAGGTAGCTGGGAAGATTGTAGCGTTGTAGTTTGTACACCAGGCCATCATGCAATACATTGTCAAATGCCTTCTCGACATCGAGTAAGGCCATGGCGGATGTTTTCGAGACAAACTTGTTCCGTCTGAGGACGTTGGTAACTCGGGTCAGTTGGTGTACAGTTGACCGACCGCGTCGGAAACCAAACTGTTCCTCGAGCAAGATGTTGAGATTTTCGGCAGACTCAAGTAACCGATGATGAATAGCTTTTTCGAATAGCTTGGATAACCCTGAGAGAAGGCTGATGGGTCGATAACTTTTGGGAGAGGAAGGATCCTTCCCAGGCTTCCGGATGGGGATGACTTTCGCTGACTTCCAGGACGATGGGAAGTAGCTGAGCCGGAGACACTGATTAAAGATCAGTGAGAGGTGCTCAAAGAACGGAGCACTCATGTGTTTGAGCTCGAGATTCAGGATGCTGTCGAAGCCTGGGGCCTTCATGTTCTTCGACGATTTGATATAGGCCGTCAATTCGCCAGCTGAGATCTCCAACTCCTCCGAGAAGTCTTTGGGAATCAAATGGATGTTGTTAGCATGCTCGTTGACGGCTGCTTCGTGTGGACTGACGATGTTCTGCCCAAGATTGTGTGAGCTGACAAAGTGACGACCTATTTCAGCGACCTTCTCTGCAGGAGTTATCAAGCGATCCTTAGAGCCATTATTGTCTAGTGGGATCAAAGGTGGAATGAACCGAGGCTTGGATTTTAGAATTTTGGTCATTTTCCAGAAAGGCTTAGCATAATCTGGGAGAGTGCGGATCTTATTCGAGAAGTCGTTATTTTTGAGGTCCACCATTCTGGCCTTGATAATTTCTGTGATTCGATTGCAGCGTGCCTTAAGCTCAGGCAGTCCAGTACGCTGAAACTGCCTGCGAGTGACATTCCGCAATCGATTCAAATCTTTGGTGAGTGTATCGATGTTTAAGGAGTTGCTTACCTGCCGAGCCGTCGGGACATGCTGCTCTCTGGCCACCGAGATTGCCTCTTCGATGGCGCACAGCTGGCGGTCGATACATTCCGGCGTCTCCGGACGCACCTCGTAATCGACGGTGTTATCGACGCACTGCTGGAACCGCTGCCAGTTCACTCGGTGGTAGTTCCGCCGCAACTGCTGGTGCCGATTGACCGAGGAGCCCAGTTCCGCCACCACCGGATAGTGATCCGAACTCAGCTCCTGGTGTACAACCGGCTGCGAGACGTGGTCACTCAGGTTTGTTATGTAGAGGTCGAGCGTTGCGTGGGCACCGAACCGACTCAGCCGAGTGGGGGAATCCGGGCTCAAGATCGTGTAGTGGCCTTCCTCCATGTCGTTGCTCCAGATGGTGCCGTTTCGATTGCCGCGACTTGTGCCCCAGGCATGATGTTTGGTATTCAAGTCGCCGGCAATGATATACTGGCCTTGCCTCCGCGTCAGCTTGACGATGTCCGTCCGAAGGGCAGCCGATGATCCATCGCCGGCTTTGGCTTGCGTTGGACAGTACGCCGCGATGAGCGCGATTGTGCCGACCGAAGTGGTGATTTCGACACCGATGGCCTCGATGACACTGAGCTGGAAGCTTGGAAGCAGACGACAGTTGATGTTGTAGCGAAGAGCGATGGCCACACCACCTCCCCTGGTCGGCCGGTCGAGTCGCACGATGCGGAAGTCCGGGATGTTGATGTTCATCTCCGGTTTTAGGTGCGCTTCGGTGATGAACGCCACGTCTATTTCCTTCTCCTCAAGGAAATCCTTCAGCTCAATTATTTTGCTCTTGAGCGAGCAAGCGTTCCAGTTGACCAGGCCCACCCTAGCAGCCATTTTCGATGATGAACATGCCAAGAGTGAAGACCTGGTCGAAGCGGGTTTTGCAGCCGCGCAGCCGAGTGGCGAGCTGCGCGAAGATCGGCATCAGTTGCTCCGGAGTGTACAGCGGAGCAGATTCTTCCGGTGGGACGGCTTCGTTCTCCGACTGCCGATGGAACCCAGGAGGAGGGAGCGGGGGCCATTCGCTGGTAGATGGTGCCGACGATGTTAGAGCTTGGACCGATGCAGCTGCCGCTGCCAGTCCCTTGTGCGGCTGTAGCGGTGGGAGTATTGGAATCACACGACAGGGAGCCGGGATGGCTGGAAACTTCACCTCGTTGATTTCAGGAACACGGTTCTTCTTCGGGATGGTCCTGGTGGAAGCCTTCTTCCGGATTTCCAGGAACTCGGCTCGCTTTGAGCAGCCCTTTGTGGTGGCCCGATATTTGTCGCCACAGTTGGCGCACTTGGGATCGGCCACCTCCATTTTGTCGCACTCATCAGTCAGATGGGGTTCGCCACACTTGTTGCAGCGCGGCTTCATGCGGCAGTTCCTGGTGCCGTGCCCGAAATTGAAGCAGTTGGTGCACTGCGTGACGTCGCGGTGCACTGGCCGATATCGCTCCCAGTCAACGACGGTGTAATTTATAACGCCGACCAGCTTCAGGTCCTTCCACGTGGTGGAGCCGTGCTCCAGGTGGACCAGGTAAAGTTGGTCGCGATATCTCCTCGTCTTGTCGTGACGAGCGATCTTGTGCACGGCCACCGGTTTCAATCCGCAACTTTGGAGCTCAGCTTTTAACTCCTCTTCCTTCATGTCGTGGAGTCCTTGCAGCAAAGCCTTTAGCGGCTTCGTGCCGGGGTGGTCATGAGTGTAGTACTCATACTTGTGGACCTCGAGGAACTCCACGACGGATTGATGATGGCCCTTGCCGAAAAGTACATTTCAGCCCTTTAGCGATCAGCTGGCGAATTTTTGGGCGCAAATCCGGTGGATCGCCCTTGTCAAACACGGGCGGGCACTTCTCCCTCCGCTCCGGTTGCACCTGCGGCAGCTGCTTCTTCCTCTTTTTCGGCGGATTGCCGGCGTCATCAAGTGGCAACGTAGAGAACACGTTGCTCTGCAAAAGCTGCTTGGAGGAGTTACCCGCGCCTCCAAGAGCAGTGCGCTTAGGCACTTTTCCAGCGACCGAATCGGCCACCGAGTCTCCCATGACGGGTCCGGGAGAAAATAACGCCAACGCGACAAGCGAAAACGTAAACAGCAAACGAACGAGAAAAAACACTTCGGAAAAATGCGCGAGCAAAAAACACGTCTATACGTGTTGCTGTCTCGAACTGGAATCTAGATGATGGCTCTTCAATCTACTACTCGCTCCTCATATGGGAGGACCATGGGAGCGCTTGGTGCGATCAGTGAAGGTAGCAATGGCGCCAATTGCAGATCATTCTCGTCACCCCAGCGAAGAAGTCCTGGAAACCATACTGCTGGAAGCGGAGTCTATCGTGAATTCTCGGCCACTCACGTACGTCCTACTGGATCACGCGAATCAGGAAGCACTATCTCCCAAACATTTCCTGCTGTACGGTACGCAAGGTATCAACCAACCAAGCCAGGATTTAGTGGAGGAGCATTCGTCATTGAGAGATAGTTGAAAGTTGGAAACACCTCGTCGATACTTTCTAGACTCGTTGAATCCGCGAATACCTTCCTACGCGGCGTACGAAATGGTTCCAGCCAGTAAACCCGTTGAAACCGGGAGACCTGGTAATCGTGATCGAAGAAGGTAAGCGGAACGGATGGAACGAAGTTCTTCAGGGAAAGGACGGTCAAGTACGGAGAGCAGTAGGTAGAGCAAACAGTACGAGGGTTGATCAGCCGGCCGGGTACGAAGCTGGCACTTCTGGAGGTACAAGGATCTTCTAAAGATGCACAAGAGACCCCGGTACCGGGCGTACCGCATCTACAAGGGCGGGGCGGGATGTTGGCGAAACCATTGGGCAGTTTCGAACTCGAGGAAGTGAGCTCCGTGTAGGCCCTTCGCAATAATCGGCCGTCATGCGGTGACAGTTAGGGAAGATTTCCATTTCGCAAAACACTCATGTAAAGCGAGAGAGTTTGAGAAAAGCAGTCAGTAAGCGAAGAAATTTTCTTAAAGCTAAAGTTAATACTCTAAACTAAAACTTATTTAAAACTTATTCTACTTGCGTATTTATGTACATTTAGTGTACTTTGAAGATAAATATATATTACCTAATTAAATATTGATTACGCCTAAATGAATTCGTTATCATATGCATATAATTGTTATCACAGATATAAGTAGTACGAAGAATATAGTGAGGACGAAAATAACCTAGAATTTACGAAAGAGCACCAAATGTGAGTAACAATTTATTCTTAAATCTACTTTAAACTAACATGCACAATAAAATTTATAGCTTTGAAGCTGTGTCTAACGGACCCGCTATCAGGATTGTTCATTTCCCGTCCGAACTGAGAGTTCTTCCCACTGTGAATGATGGGCAAATTCCCTATTCAAGAAGTGGTAGACAATTCAAGCGAAGGTTTCGTTATCTCCAAAATCAACGGGATCTTCGTGTGTAGCTGCTACGCACCCACAAGATTGACTTTGGAGCAGTACAACCGGATGCTGGACTCACTCACGGAGAAGCTGATCGGCCGAAAATTGGTAATCATCGGAGGCGACTTCAACGCTTGGGCAGTGAATTGGGGAAGCAGGCTGACTAACTCCAGAGGTTACAGTTTGCTGGAGTCGTTGGCAAAGCTGGACGTCAGGCTGTGCAACGAAGGTACCGTTAGTACATTTTGCAGAGATGGAAGGGAGTCCATCATCGACGTCATCATCGACGGGAGTCATCATTGACGATGTTCTGCAGTCCGTCGCTGGTGAGGAACATGAACTGGAGAGTTAGTGAGGACTATACACATAGTGATCACCAGGCGATCCGGTATAGTGTTGGAACACGAATGCCGACGGTACGGCGAGAGATTAGGAATGGCGGGCGAAAATGGAAAGCGAAGGGCTTCTACAAGGAACTTTTTATCGAAGCACTTCGAGCAAACAGTGGCGCTACAAATTTCGATGCAGATGAGCTGAAAGAAACTCTTGCGAGGGCATGCGATACGACGATGACAAGAGGACTGGAGCCAAAGAATAGCCGACTAAATTACTGTAGAAACGAAACTCTTGCTAGTCTTCGTGCTGCATGTCTCAGAGCCAGAAGACGCTTTCAGAGAGCAAGGTCTGAAACAGTCAGAGAGGAGCGTAAGATAATCTTCGGTGAAGCTAGATCGGCCTTCAAACGGGAGATTAAAGTCATCCAATCCAAGGAGTTGTGCCGGGAAGCTGACGCTGATCCTTGGGGCAACGCTTGCGAGGATAATGGGTCCAGCGACGCCAGCGGAAATGTGTCCTGACAAGCCGAAGATCATCGTTGACGGTCTCTTCCCGCAGCATGATTCTACGATGTGGCCGCCTACACCGTACGCAGATGAAGACGGAGTAACCATTGCAGGTATGCAAGTCTCCAACGACGAGCTGTCATCAGTGGCGAAAGGTCTGAAGATAAAGAAAGTTCCGGGTACGGATGGAATTCCAAACGTGGCTCTAAATACTGCGATACTGGCGTTTCCAGAATTGTTCAGGATGGTGCTGCAGAAATGCCTAGCAGATGGTAACTTTCCGGATAGGTGGAAGATCCAGAAACTAGTGCTGCTGCCGAAACCAGGAAAACCGCCGGGGAATCCAGCATCGTATAGGCCCATATGCCTGCTGGATACACTGGGGAAGCTTCTGGAAAGGATTATCCCTAATCGGCTGACGCAGTTCACTGAGGGGGAGACCGGCTTATCGGAAAAGCAGTTCGGATTCCGAAAAGGCAGATTGACGGTGGATGCAATAGGACGGTCATTGAAGTTTCAGAGACAGCGTCCAAGAAGAAGAGGCGTGGCAATCGATTGTAGTAAGCGCTGTAGTAACGATTGACGTCAAAAACGCTTTGACCAGTGCCAGCTGGGAGGCCATCACCGCAGCGCTGCACGGTATGCGTGTTCCTGACTACTTGTGAAGAATCCTTGAAAGTTACTTCCAGAACCGGATCCTGGTTTACGAAACGAATTTGGGACAGAAGTCGATTAGGGTTACGGCAGGTGTTCTGCAAGGTTCCATACTAGGCCCAACGCTGTGTAACATTATGTACGACGGAGTTCTAAAACTGATGTTACCCAAAAGCGTGAAGATCTTCGGATTCGCGGACGATGTCGTCCTTACAATAACCGGAGAGTCATTGGAAGAAGTAGAAATGCTGGTGGCGGAAACGACCGACGCAGTTGAAAACTGGATGAACGGAGTCAAGCTGCAGCCAGCCACAAAACAGAAGTGATGCTGGGTAGCAACTGCCGATGAACTGGATGAATGGAGACAAGCTGCAGCTTGCTCACCACAAAACAGAAGTGATGCTGGTTAGCAACTGCCGAGAGATCCAGTGGATGCAGATTACCGTAGGAGGGCACAACATACCGTCCGTGCGGGCTTTAAGGCATCTAGGGGTGATGATCGACGACCGGTTGAATTTCAACACCCATGTGGACTATTCCTAAGAAAAGGCGGCTAAAATGGTCAGTGCGTTTGCAAGGATCATGCCGAACGTGGGTGGTCCTAAAAGCAGCAGTAGACGTCTTCTGGCAGCAGTATCATCCTCGATTTACCACAAAAGTTCAACTCAATGGACGCAGTGGTTCTACGCCCCAACAAAAAAAAATCATCCTCGATACCGAAGTACGGAGCTCCAGCCTGAGGATCTGCGCTAAAGACGAAAAGTAACCGCAGCATGTTGAACAGCGTGTTTTGCCTAATGGCCGTTCGAGTCGCGATTGCGTTCCGAACCATCCTCGGAGGCAGTTTGCGTTATCGCAGAGATGATTCCAATCTGCATAACCCTAGCAGAGGATATCGAGTGTTACCAACGGAGAGATACCAGAAATGTGAGGAAGATGGTGAGACTGGACTCTATGGTGAAGTGGCAGCAGGAGTGGGACAATGCGGATAATGGAAGATGGACCCACCGGCTCATCCCCAATGTATCGACGTGGGTGTAAAGGGAGCATGGAGAGATGAACTTTTACCTCACACAGTTCCTGTCCGGACATGGCTGTTTCCGCCACTATCTGCATCGGTGTGGCCACGCGTCATCGCCATTCTGCCCGGCGTGTATCAACATAGAGAAGACTCCAGAACACGTGGTATTCGATTGCCCAAGGTTTGCGGAAGTATGTAGAGGAATGCCTGCCCTACGGGCGGACAACATCGCAGAGCGAATGTGTCGCGATGAAGGTACGTGAAATGCGATAAGCAAAGTCGTGATGCAAATACTGTCAGATCTGCAGCGTCGATAGAGAAGGGACCAGCAAATAAGCGTCGGTATGGAGGGAAATCCAGCACAGTGAGCAGTATTTGGTCTCGGGTCGTCGGGGCGCCAGCGAACCAAAATTCTTCTGTCAACCGGAATCGTCGGACCGACCTCGGTGCTCAAACCACCAACCTGCTAAAGAAAGAAGAGAGAAGAAGAAAGTGCTTCGGGTATGTAGGGCACCGCCAGTGCAGACGTCATCCACCACCGGAACTGTCGGACTACCTCTGCAACCCGAAGACGAAGTCGGCGCAATGCGCGAAAGCGTCCCCTGCGATAGCCACCGGTAGTCGGGGCACCATCAGTGCGGAAGTTTCCTTCACCGGAACTGGACTACTCTCGACGCCGGGGATGTCAGGAGGATTCGAGTGAGGAAGTTTGCGGCACGACCACCGAGGGATCGAGACAACGTAGCAGTGGATCTCAGCAAGCCAGTCGGTAAACTAGCCTAAGCTAGGGGCCGGAATTTGAGAAGAAGTGCACAGCACTGCAGGATCCGGGAATAGGGTGTCCACCCAAAAATCGGAAAGTGGGGCTATTTAGGAGGAGCTACAACTTGAGAGGACTAACCTGATGGAGGTACGGAAGCGAGTCAACGACCTTAATGACTTCGTGAAGGACAAGCACAATGTTCACACGAAGATCAAGCTTCTAGTGATGAGCATCAAGTCCGCCGTAAAAGCAGCCGAGCACGAACAGATTGCGCTAAAAAAGAGAGCCGAGGCAGCTGAAAAGGTGGTGAAAGAAGCGGCGGAGTATACAGCAGTTGTGACACAGAAGGCACCTAAAAGTCCCTGCATCAAGCGCACGGAAAAGCGAGGAAGGGATTCGCCTGGAGAGCAGGAAGTCCCGAAAAAGCAACGGAATGCAGGACTATGCCTGCGTGCTGAAGGAACGCGTCAAAGGTGGTGAGTGGCAGACCGTGGAAAGTCAGCGGGAGAAGAGGAAGAAGCAGAAGGAGAATATGGAAAAGAGGAAGGAACAGAAGAAAAAAGAAAAGCGTCGTTCTCCTCGGGAGAGAGTTAAAGGTGATGCCCTGATCGTAGAAGCGAGCGATAAAACGTCGTACGCAGCGATCCTGAAGAAGGTGAGAGAGGACCCGAAGCTAAAAGACTTGGGTGAGAAACTGGTGAGAACTAGGCGTACCCAGAAGGGGGAGTTACTGTTCGAGCTGAAGAAGGATCCCACGATCAAGAGCTCGGCCTTCCGGGAGCTCATTGCCAACTCATTGGGCAGGGACGGTAACGTAAGAACTCTAACGCAGTGGTCGAGTGCAGAGATCTGGACGAGATCACGACGGTAGACGAACTGAGGGATGCACTGGTCTCACAATGCAAGCTGGGGAAGTGCAAATGACGATTCGACTGAGGTGAACGTATGGTGGCACACAAGTAGCAGCGTTACGACTACAACCTGAGGCTGCCAACAAAATGGTGGAGTCGGGCAAGGTGAAAGTAGGATGGTCGGTGTGCCCGTTGAGATTCGCCCCACGAGTCACCAAGCAGATTATTATTATTATTTATTATTATTTAATCAGACTAAGGCCGAAGTGGCCTGTGCGGTATATAAGAGTCTTCTCCATTCGGCTCGGTCCATGGCTACACGTCGCCAACCACGCAGTCTACGGAGGGTCCGCAAGTCATCTTCCACCTGATCGATCCACCTTGCCCGCTGCGCACCTCGCCTTCTTGTGCCCGTCGGATCGTTGTCGAGAACCATTTTCACCGGGTTACTGTCCGACATTCTGGCTACGTGCCCGGCCCATCGCAGTCGTCCGATTTTCGCGGTGTGAACGATGGATGGTTCTCCCAACAGCTGATGCAATTCGTGGTTCATTCGCCTCCTCCACGTACCGTCCGCCATCTGCACCCCACCATAGATGGTACGCAGCACTTTCCTTTCGAAAACTCCAAGTGCGCGTTGGTCCTCCACGAGCATCGTCCAGGTCTCGTGTCCGTAGAGGACTACCGGTCTAATTAGCGTTTTGTAGATTGTCAGTTTGGTACGGCGGCGAACTCTATTCGATCGGAGCGTCTTGCGGAGTCCAAAGTACGTACGATTTCCAGCCACTATGCGTCTCCGAATTTCTCTGCTGGTGTCATTTTCGGCAGTCACCAGTGAGCCCAAGTACACAAATTCTTCTACCACCTCGATTTCGTCACCACCGATGCAAACTCGCGGTGGGTGGCTCACATTGTCTTCTCTTGAACCTCTTCCTATCATGTACTTCGTCTTCGACGTGTTGATGACTAGTCCGATCCGCTTAGCTTCCCTCTTCAGTCTGATGTAGGCTTCCTCCATCTTCTCAAAGTTACGTGCCATAATATCTATGTCGTCGGCGAAACCAAATAGCTGGACGGACTTATTGAAAATTGTACCACTCGTGTTAATCCCTGCTCTTCGTATTACCCCTTCCAAAGCGATGTTGAATAGCAGACACGAAAGACCATCACCTTGCCGTAACCCTCTGCGGGTTTCGAAGGGACTCGAGGATGCCCCTGAAACTCGAACTACGCACATCACCCGATCCATCGTCGCTTTGATCAACCGTGTCAGTTTATCCGGAAAACCGTGTTCGTGCATTAGCTGCCATAGCTGGTCCCGATCGATTGTATCATATGCGGCTTTGAAGTCGATGAATAGATGATGTGTGGGCACGTTGTATTCGCGGCATTTCTGCAGTACTTGGCGAATGGCGAACACCTGGTCCGTGGTGGAGCGTTCGCCCATAAAACCCGCCTGGTACTGCCCCACGAACTCCCTTGCAGTTGGTGCTAGTCGACGGCATAAAATTTGGGAGAGTACCTTGTAGGCGGCGTTCAGCAATGTGATTGCGCGGTAGTTGCTACAATCCAGCTTATCGCCCCTTTTTGAAGATGGGAAACACGACACCTTCCATCCACTCATGCGGCAAAACTTTCTCCTCCCAAAACTTGGTAATGACCCAGTGCAGCGGTCTAGCCAATGCCTCACCATCGTGTTTAAATAGCTCTCCTGGTAGTTGGTCAACCCGAGGGGCTTTGTTGTTTTTCAGCTGGCCAATCTCCTCCTGGATTTTCTGGAGATCCGGAGCCAGTAGAATTATGTCCTGCGCGCGTTCCCCCAGGTCCATCACCAAACCGCCATTTTCGTCTGCCACATCGCCATTCAGGTGTTCTTCGTAGTGCTGCCACCACCTTTGGATCACCTCACGCTCGTTCGTAAGAAGGTTCCCGTTTATGTCCTTACACATATCAGGCTGTGGCACGTGGCCCTTACGTGAACGGTTTAACTTCTCATAGAACTTTCGTGTGTTATTAGCGCGGTACAGTTGCTCCGTTTCTTCACGGTCTCGATCTTCCTGCTGGCGCTTTTTCCTCCGGAAAATCGAGTTTTGTCTGTTCCGCGCCTGTTTATATCGTGCCTCGTTCGCCCTCGTGCGGTGTTGCAGCAATCTCGCCCATGCTGCATTCTTCTCTTCCACTAACTGCTCACATTCGCCGTCATACCAGTCGTTTCTCTGATCCGGGGGCACCGTGCCAAGTGCAGCGGTTGCGGTGCTACCAATGGCGGATCGAATATCTCTCCAGCCATCTTCAAGAGACGCTGCGCCTAGCTGCTCTTCCGTTGGAAGTGCCACTTCCAGCTGCTGCGCGTATTCTTGGGCTAGTCTACCATCTTGTAGCCGCCCAATGTTAAGCCGCGGCGTCCGAATTCGACGCGTGATGTACACCGTCGAGAGTTTTGAGCGCAGGCATACTGCAACGAGGTAGTGGTCGGATTCAATATTCGCACTGCGGTAAGTGCGGACGTTCGTGATGTCGGACGTCCCGCAGTGGGCATCCATCGTATGTCTGCTCCAGCTGTGCGTAGAACGCTTCTTTCTCGTCGTCGGGTCTCCCTTCGTGTGGGCAGTGCACGTTGATGATGCTATAGTTGAAGAAACGGCCTTTAATCCTCAGCTTGCACATCCTTGCGTTGATTGGCTGCCACCCAATCACGCGTTGGCGCATCTTACCCAGCACTATGAAGCCGGTTCCCAGCTCGTTGGTGGTGCCACAGCTTTGGTAGAAGGTAGCCGCTCGATGCCCGCTTTTCCACACTTTCTGTCCTGTCCAGCAAATCTCCTGCAGCGCCACGACGTCGAAGTTGCGGGATGTAATTCATCGTAGATCATCCTGTCGCAACCTGCGAAACCTAGCGACTTGCAATTCCATGTTCCAAGCTTCCAATCGTGATCCTGTATTCGTCGCCTAGGTCTTTGCCGATTATATCTAGTCGCATTATCTCTTATATTGTTCGTAATGATTAGTTTTCTAGGCGGCTTATTGGGCCAGCGCAAACCTCCTGTCTCGTCGGAGGGCCGTCGTGTCAGGGCTGTTTAGCGTCCCACCTAACACCAGGACTTGGGCTTGTGCGCTTTGAGCGGCACACGGTCGCTTTGGTGGGGCCTACTTGCGGATACATGCAGCTTTTTATAGAGGTTTAACAGGGCCCACTGTCAAACCCCACCACATCCTAGGCAAGCCCCACAACTCGCAGATGGCCTGGGGAGGGATCGTCAAGCCCTTGAACATAGTCCCTGCTGCCCTACCAAGCAGATGGAGCGATGCTATAAATGCATGGCGTATGGCCACCAGGCGCGAAACTGCAAAGGCCTGGTTAGATCCGGTCTATGTAGAAAATGTGGTGAAGAAGGACACGTTGGTAGGGACTGCACGAAGCAACCAAGATGCCTTCTCTGCAAACCGGAGGACGGAAACGAGTATACGACGGGTGGCTTTCAATGCCCTGCATACAAGAAGGCGATGGCGGGCCGGGATTAATGGAGATCATCCAGTTGAATCTCAATCATTGCGATACCGCACAGTAACTGTTGTGGCAGTCGACAACAGAAGCAGTGCGTGACGTGGCAATTATTGCTGAACCGTATCGGATCCCTTCTGACAACGGCAACTGGGTGGCGGATGCTACGGGGATTGCGGCTATCCAAGTGATGGGCAAATTCCCTATTCAAGAAGTGGTAGACAGCTCAAGCGAGGGTTTCGTTATCTCCAAAATCAACGGGATCTTCGTGTGTAGCTGCTACGCACCCACAAGATGGACTTTGGAGCAGTATAACCGGATGCTGGACTCACTCACGGAGAAGCTGATCGGCCGAAAACCGGTAATCATCGGAGGCGACTTCAACGCATGGGCAGTGGAGTGGGGAAGCAGGCTGACTAACCCCAGAGGTTACAGTTTGATGGAGTCGTTGGCAAAGCTGAACGTCAGGCTGTGCAATGAACGTACCTTTAGTACATTTCGCAGAGATGGCAAGGAGTCCATCATCGACGTCACGTTCTGCAGTCTGTCGCTGGTGAGGAACATGAACTGGAGAGTTAGTGAGGACTATACACTTAGTGATCACCAGGCGATTCGGTATAGTGTTGGAACACGAATGCCGACGGTAAGGCGAGAGATTGGGAATGGCGGGCGAAAATGGAAGGCGAAGGACTTTGACAAGGAACTTTTTATCGAAGCACTTCGAGCAGACAGTGGCGCTACAAATCTTGATGCAAATGAGCTGACAGAAACTCTTGCGAGGGCATGCGATGCGACGATGCCAAGGAGACTGGAGTTAAGGAGAAGCCGGCAGCTAAATTACTGGAAGCACGAAACTCTTGCTAGTCTTCGTGCTGCGTGTCTCAGAGCCAGAAGACGCTTTCAGAGAGCAAGGTCTGAAACAGTCAGAGAGGAGCGTAAGAGAATCTTCAGTGAAGCTAGATCGGCCTTCAATCGGGAGATTAAAGTCAGCCAATCTAACTGCTTCAAGGAGTTGTGCCGGGGAGCTGACGCTGATCCTTGGGGCAACGCTTATCGGGTCGTAACGGCGAGGATCAGGGGTCCAGCGACGCCAGCGGAAATGTGTCCTGACAAGCCGAAGATCATCGTTGAAGGTCTCTTCCCGCAGCATGATTCTACGATGTGGCCGCCTACACTGTACGCAGATGAAGACGGAGTAACCATTGCAGGTATGCAAGTCTCCAACGACGAGCTGTCATCAGTGGCTGCGATACTGGCGTTTCCAGATTTGTTCAGGATGGTGCTGCAGAAATGGTAACTTTCCGGATAGGTGGAAGATCCAGAAACTAGTGCTGCTGCCGAAACCAGGGAAACCGCCGGGGAATCCAGCATCGTATAGGCCCATATGCCTGCTGGATACACTGGGGAAGCTTCTGGAAAGGATTATCCTTCATCGGCTGACGCAGTTCACTGAGGGCGAGACCGACTTATCGGAAAAGCAGTTCGGATTCCGAAAAGGCAGATCGACGGTGGATGCAATCAAGACGGTCATTGAAGTTTCAGAGAGAGCGGCCAAGAAGAAGAGGCGCGGTAATCGATTGTAGTAAGCGCTGTAGTAACGATTGACGTTAAAAACGATTTGACCAGTGCCAGCTGGGAGGCCATCGCCGTAGCGCTGCACGGTATGCGGGTTCCTGACTACTTGTGTAGAATCCTTGAAAGTTACTTCCAGAACCGGATCCTGGTATACGAAACGAATTCGGGGCAGAAGTCGATTAGGCTTGCGGCAGGTGTTCCGCAAGGTTCCATAGTAGGACCAACGCTGAGTAACATTATGTACAACGGAGTTCTAAAACTGAAGTTGCCCAAAGGCGTGAAGATCTTCGGATTCGCGGACGATGTCGTCCTTACAATAACCGGAGAGTCATTGGAAGAAGTAGAAATGCTGGTGGCGGAAACGACCGACGCAGTTGAAAACTGGATGAACGGAGTCAAGCTGCAGCCAGCCACAAAACAGAAGTGATGCTGGGTAGCAACTGCCGAGAGATCCAGCGGATCCAGATTACCGCAGCAGGGCACAACATACCGTCCGTGCGGGCTTTGAGGCATCTAGGAGTGATGATCGACGACCGGTTGAATTTCAACACCCATGTGGACTATTCCTGCGAAAAGGCGGCTAAGATGGTCAGTGCGTTTGCAAGGATCATGCCGAACGTGGGTGGTCCTAAAAGCAGCAGTAGACGTCTTCTGGCAGCAGTATCATCCTCGATGCTGAGGTACGGAGCTCCAGCCTGGGGAGCTGCGCTGCAGACGAAATATAACCGCAGAAAGTTGAATAGCGTGTTTCGCCTAATGGCCGTTCGAGTCGCGAGTGCGTACCGAACCATTTCCTGGGAGGCAGTTTGCGTTATCGCAGGGATGATTCCAATCTGCATAACCCTAGCAGAGGATATCGATTGTTACCAACGGAGAGATACCAGAAATGTGAGGAAGATGGTAAAACTGGACTCTATGGTGAAGTGGCAGCAGGAGTGGGACTATGCAGATAATGGAAGATGGACCTACGAGCTCATCCCCAATGTATCGACGTGGGTGTATAGGGAACATGGAGAGGTGAACTTTTACCTCACACAGTTCCTGTCCGGACATGGCTGTTTCCGCCACTATCTGCATCGGTGTGGCCACGCGTCATCGCCATTCTGCCCGGCGTGTATCAACATAGAGGAGACTCCAGAACACGTGGTATTCGATTGCCCAAGGTTTGCGAAAGTATGTAGAGGAATGCTTGCCCTACGGACGGACAACATCGCAGAGCGAATGTGTCGCGATGAAGGTACGTGGAATGCGGTAACCAGAGTCGTGACGCAAATACTGTCAGAGCTGCAGCGTCGATAGAGAAGGGACCAGCAAGTAAGCGTCGGTTTGGAGGGAAATCCAGCACAGTGAGCAGTGTTTGGTCTCGGGTCGTCGGAGCGCCAGCGAACCGGAAGTCTTCTGCCAACCGAAATCGTCGGACCGACCTCGACACTCGAACCTCAAACCTGCTGAAGAAAGAAGAAAGAAGAAGAAAGTGCTTCGGGTATGTAGGGCACCGCCAGTGCAGACGTCATCCTCCACCAGAACTGTCGGACCACCTCTACAATCCGAAGACGAAGTCGGCGCAATGCGCGAAAGCGTCCCCTGCGATGGCCGCCGGGAGTCGGGGCACTATGTAACCTGTGGTTTCTTTTTTTGTATTTGCTGGCTCCACCACAAGTAATATTTTCCCTCCACCAAGCTGTACATCTCACCTTTCAATCGGTAATGGGTGTCACCTTGCCGATGAGAAAAGTGAATACCACTTTGTCACTCACACCACCGACACGAATGTGTTTACAGCGGTTTGAGTGCAAGGAAAAAACCAGAGTGTATGTAATTAAGAGTGGCGACACTGTCAGAATTGGAACAAAATTCATCTGTCATTCCCATACAAAATCGTGTTCCAAACGAGCAGGAGACCTGTCAAATGCGGCACATGTCGCCACTCTTATTTAGATACACTCTGGAAAAAACATTAAAACTTACCAAACGTTAAATGCTTGCCCACAGGGACCGCCAGTTGGAAGGGTTGCCAAACTGAATAGGAACCATTAGGGTTCGGTTATTGTCCAGTTGGTCGGATTCTAGATAAAATGGCTTAGCGGTTTATTCGTTTCTTGATTTCACCAAGAATAGAAGTGCGCGACGGAATAATTCGTAAAGTTAACTGTAACAAAAAGTTGTATATTAAAGTAGTGAAAGTGACTAGTTGATTTATCTAGATCGAGAGGTGCACGAAGTAGAAGAAGTTGCCCTAAAAGTAAGAATCCGCAGTGCGGTTAATAGTGAAACAGTAGTGTTCTTTGTATAATTTACTGTACTTATTGTGTGTAGATCCATTGTATAAGCACAGACAAACAGACATAACACTCGTCAAACTTCCATCGTTCACTGATTTACTGGTCAATTCAAATAATCATTAGTTGGCCAATCGATCACTCGTGGCGCGCACATCGGATTTGCTCGAGTTTGACGTTTGCTCACTATCGCCATCTGGTTCGTGATTTGCTCAACTAACTGAAATCAACAGATGTCGTTAGTGTTTGAACGACGATGAATTTGATGAGTAAATGTTCAATGTGTTATGTCTGTTTGTCTGTGGTATAAGTGTAACAAGCATCTCGAGAAACAAAGAAACAATTGTAGAATCATTCAGAAGAACAAGAAAAAAAGGTAAATTATTATTTATACTTGCGGTTGTGGAGTTAAGATAATACCAGTGACGTCACCAGGGAACTAATGCTAGGGGTAGGTCCAGCAAGTGGGCCTTTTTTGCTTTTCTTGAATAGCAGAGCCAGTGCAAGGTAGCACGGTGGTGCAGAAGGCCGATTCCCAGTGGTTCCCGAAATAGTTACAGTCCGGCATCAACTCGTTTGTCGAGCAGGGCTTTTGGTGAATACCAGCGTAATCGGTGGCCATTATTTGGAGTCAGGGATCGCCCCGCATTCCCGACGAAATCGTCAAGCCATCTGACTTCTTTCGGCCATCGCCATCGTCGCCGGAGACGCGAAGTTAAGCATGTCATCGCCACGCCATCGCACACCTATCGGCCATCGCCATCGTCGCGGAAGACGCGTTTGCAAACCACGCCATCGCACACCTATCGGCCATCGCCATCGTCGCCGAAGACGCGTTTGCAAACCACGCCATCGCTCACCTTTCTGCCACCACCACCGTCACCGAAGACGCTATCGCGAGCAAGCACGTCACCGTTCGAGCACTAGAACAGCCATTGCCAAGCGGCAGTCGAGCATCACAATCGCCACCACACCACCATCTATCGCTAACATCGCATGTACCGAGATTGCACCCGTGTCAACGTCCAGAATCTCGAGTGACCATCTCTGTTGTTCATCTGAGTTCAACCACCGACATCGCCAAGTGGCGGTGCCGGCGGTTAGCTTTCAGCAGTCATCGTTGGTCAAGTCCAACGCAACGTCGATCATCGCACGCTCATCAAAAACCGGTGGCGAACGGTGGTTCTCAACTACCATCAGACGGCCCGCGACGAACCGCACGGTATGACCTCCGTCGATGCATCGTGGCACTGAGAGAATATCATCCGGACTGAGAGAGAATGTCAAGAAAAAACCGCAAGTACCCTACCCCTGAATGACGTCACTATGAAATCTTTAAATAAATTTGCATGCTAAGATGAAGTACGGTGTCGAGTACATTAATTGAGAACTAGGCCTTGATTGATTAGTCTTTTTCACTAGATTTTGTAATTTCACCTCGTTTTCGGGCTCACAAAGAAGCCGCCAGTCCTCGCTTGTTGGGATCCAGAGTGAATACATTGCTTGATCAGCTTTTGAGCATATTGAATACGACCCAGTTTGCCGATCGTTCCACCATAGCACGCCGGTGGGCACGTGTCGTGATACACACGTGCGTGTATAACTCCTGCTGCAGATAAGTTCGGTTGTGGGTGTGTAGTGGCAAGAGAAGGTAAACGACCCTGTTTTTGTCTCCCCATCCTAGGTTCAGTGTAGCTATCGGGTAACAACCATCAGTGCTGAAGTTTCCTTCACCGGGACTGGTGGACCACCCTCGACGCCTGGGGCAGTCAGGAGGATTCGAGTGAGGAAGTTTGCGGCACGACCGCCGAGGGATCGAGACAACGTGGCAGTGAATCTCAGCAAGCCAGTCGGTGAACTAGCCTAAGCTAGGGGTCGGAATTTTAGAAGAAGTGCATGAGCACAGCCCCCCCCCCCCCCACGAAGTAGTCGCAGCATCCGGTGGTCCCGGGGGGGATCGAGGCAAGGAGGATAAGGGACCCGTTTATCCGGGAGGCACATTTTTAGCAAGTCGGGAGGAGCCCATCCCTGTTCGCCTTCGAGCATAGTGGTGTGTCTGTCTTTAACGGAGCCTGTGGGGTACCTGGCCACCCTCCACAGTAATTGTCCCATACCGCGTCATGCTGGGCTCTGGCGTGGTGGACCTCTTTTCCCGAGCAACTCGTGGGACCAAAATGGAAAACCAAGGCAATTCTTCAACTAGTGGTAGTAGTGTAGGCGACAACCCCTTCGCAAGAGGTGGGTTGTTCAGGTCTCCGCCTAGGAGGCCAGAGGCAATAGTCGGCAGCTCAGCGCGCAGCGCCAGCGTGGGTCACTTAACCTTCCTCTCGGCTAAAAAAACGCCGGTAGAGGTTATTGACGGCCCATGGCTTGTGGAGGCGATGAACCGCAAACGCGATGGGCTTTCGGCCTTCGAGGGGATGAGCTCCCTGGGGGCCGCCCCAAAACGCGGAGGGTTACTACCCCGAACAAGGGTAGTGGGGCTGGGAAGCCGAACCCCGGCCAGGTACCTCCAAAACCGGGGGAGGAAGGACCTGGAAAGGTCCGTCCACCCAGGAAAGACGGTGGTAAGGGGTTACGGCAGGCTGAGAGCTCTCAGCCACCCCAGACCAGGGAAATAGAGGGGGATGACGCCTCCTGGACCCTGGTCAAGAATAAGAGGAAACCGAAGACGTCAAGGGCCGAAATGAAGGCCCAGGCGAATGAGGGTAGCAGAAAGTCTAGGGTAGGCGCCAATCGCTCCAGGGGCGATGCCCTAGTCATCAAAACGGACGAGGCTAAGTACTCGGACGTCTTGAAGGCGATGAGGAGTGACGTCAAGTTCGGTGAACTCGGTGCCGACGTACGTCGAATAAGACGTACCCGGACGGGCGAGATGATCCTCGAGCTAAAGCGGGACGGCCAAGTGTAAACCCGTGAAATCGGTGGAGTCGAGGTCTACCCAGACTGAGGCCCAAGGATTCGCGGACTCGGGCAAGGTCGAATCGACCGAAGGCGTGCCAGCGAAGACGGTGGTGCCAAAGTCTACCCAGACTGAGGCTCAAGTATTTGCGGGTACGTTGGGGGTGACTGCTCCAACGGAGCAGACACAAAAACAGGAGACAGTCTCAGGGGATGATCTCCCTGGGGGCCGCTCCAAAACGCGGAGGGTTACTACCCCGAACAAGGGTAGTGGGGCTGGGAAGCTGAACCCCGGTCAGGTACCTCCAAAACCGGGGGAGGAAGGACCTGGAAAGGTCCGTCCACTCAGGAAAGACGGTGATAAGGGGTTACGGCAGGCTGAATGTTCTCAGCCGCACCAGACCAGGGAAATAGAGGGGGATGACGCCTCCTGGACCCTGGTCAAGAACAAGAGGAAACCGAAGACGTCAAGGGCCGAAAACAAGGCCCAGGCGAATGAGGGTAGCAGGAAGTCTAGGGTAGACGCCAATCGCTCCAGGGGCGATGCCCTAGTCATCACGGCGGACGAGGCTAAGTACTCGGATGTTTTGAAGGCGATGAGGAGTGACGTCAAGCTCGGTGAACTCGGCGCCGACGTACGTCGAATAAGACGTACCCGGATGGGCGAGATGATACTCGAGCTGAAGCGGGGCGTCTCGCAAAAGGGCGCCGCCTACAAGAAGTTGACGGAGGAAGTCCTAGACGAGACCTTCAAGGTGAGAGCACTCACGACGGAGGTGAATCCAAGGGTTAAAGACCTGGACGAGATCACAGAAGTCGAAGAGCTCGTCACAGCACTACGGCGACAGTGTGAAGTGGAGACACCCACCGCAGCCGTTCGGCTACGGAAAGGTTCGGCAGGGACGCAGGTAGCATTGGTTCGGCTATCTGCAGCGGAGGCCTCCAAGGTAGTCAAGTTAGGGAGCGTCAAGGTGGGATGGTCGGTATGCCCTGTGCGCATATACGAGCAACCCGAAGTTTGCTTCAAGTGCCTGGAACCGGGGTACAAGCAATGGGACTGCAAAGGCCCTGACAGAAGCAATCTCTGCCGACGCTGCGGATTGGAGGGACATAAGGCACAATGCTGCACGAACCCTCCCAATTGTTTGATTTGTTCCAGCAAAGCTGTGAACAGCAAGCACCCCATGGGGGGTTCGATGTGCCCGGCGTTTAAGCGTGCTGCAAAATCCAAATGCAGGTAACGCAGCTGGCTTGCTCGGACTCGCCCGAGTGTTTGGTGTGCGCATGTTTAGAGGAAACGGCGGAACACGTGTTGTTCGTGTGCTCACGTTTTCGCGCAATGCGTGACCACATGCTTGCCACATGTGGTCTGGACACTACCCCGGACAACCTAGTTCGGAGGATGTGTAAAGATGAAGTTGGCTGGAACGCCGTTTTATCGGCTATCGCCCAAATCGTCTCGGAGCTACACAGAAGGTGGCGCGTGGACTCAAGGATGGCTAGTTCAGGCGCAAATAAGAGGTGGTCCAAGGGATCGGAGTCGGCTTCATGGGTCATACCGGTGGTCATGCTCTGTGGTCGAACTCGATCCTTTTATCGAACAAGTGGCCGCGCGAAGAACAACATGGTATCGTCGCTTTCGCGGCATCGGTCAACCGGGCGGGTTCCGAGCCCGAGGACGGAAAGCGGTCCTCGTCAAGGCTGGGGCAGGCGTAGGCCTCGCGTCGGCAAGTCCCTCTGTGTGCTGGCGAATAGGCCCTATCGCAGAAAGGTCAATTTGGGGTGCACGCGGCATCATCATTCTTGATACCAGTCGTGCAGAGGAATCAGGCGCGAAGTCGACCCTTCCACCTTCCGAGGACATAGGGCGTGGTAAGGCCACCTGGAAAGCCGGCAACGCGCTGGCACGATACCATGGTGTTCTTCTAGAAAAGCGAGTTACGATGTTCGGTGCTGCAAGGACACGCAGCTAACCTCGAGGGTGCGTTGTGCACTGGCCCCCCTTTGAAGCATTACTTTCTGGTTGTACCGAAGGGACTATGGGCTTGGCGGCAATGGAAACGGTTTAGCGGGTCGGGTATGTAGTCCTGTCTCCCTCGGTGATCCCTAACCCCGCACTTCCTGGTCAACCCAGGATGTCTGTTGAGCAGATTCCCCCTCCATTGTTTAGGAAGAAAAAACACACACACACACACACACACACACACACACACACACACACACAGCAGGGGGCAGCAGGGACTTTGTCCAAGGGCTTGACGACCCCTCCCCATGGCCACTGCGAGTTAGACCGGGACCATCGTCCCTAACCCCTAATCCCAAGGCGTCAAGCGACCCGTGCCGAGGGGATGCATGGCCAGGGGGGTGAAATAATAAGCTAGACCTTTAACGGAGCCTGTGGGGTACCTGGGCACCCTCCACAGTAATTGTCCCTTACCGCGTCATGCTGGGCTCTGGCGTGGTGGACCTCTTTTCCTGAGCAACTCGTGGGACCAAAATGGAAAACCAAGTCAATTCTTCAATTAGTGGTAGTAGTGTAGGCGACAACCCCTTCGCAAGAGGTGGGTTGTTCAGGTCTCCGCCTAGGAGGCCAGAGGCAATAGTCGGCAGCTCAGTGCGCAGCGCCAGCGTGGGTCACTCAACCTTCCTCTCGGCTATAAAAACGCCGGTAGGGGTTATTGACGGCCCATGGCTTGTGGAGGCGATGAACCGCAAACGCGATGGGCTTTCGGCCTTCGAGGTGGCGACGGAACATCTGGACGCCATCATCGACTTTGCGTCATCGAAGCATAATATCAGCAAGGACCTCAAGAGGAGCTTGCAGAAACTTCGAAAGTCGATGCTGGACGCCAAGCTGGAGAGGGCGGTCGGGACGGCCAAGTGTAAACCCGTGAAATCGGTGGAGTCGAGGTCTACCCAGACTGAGGCCCAAGGATTCGCGGACTCGGGCAAGGTCGAGTCGACCGAAGGCGTGCCAGCGAAGACGGTGGTGCCAAAGTCTACCCAGACTGAGGCTCAAGTATTTGCGGGTACGTCGGGGGTGACTGCTCCAACGGAGCAGACACAAAAACAAGGGAGACAGTCTCCAGGGGATGAGCTCCCTGGGGGCCGCTCCAAAACGCGGAGGGTTACTACCCCGAACAAGGGTAGTGGGGATGGGAAGCTGAACCCCGGTCAGGTACCTCCAAAACCGGGGGAGGAAGGACCTGGAAAGGTCCGTCCACTCAGGAAAGACGGTGATAAGGGGTTACGGCAGGCTGCAAGTTCTCAGCCGCACCAGACCAGGGAAATAGAGGGGGGTGACGCCTCCTGGACCCTGGTCAAGAACAAGAGGAAACCGAAGACGTCAAGGGCCGAAAAGAAGGCCCAGGCGAATGAGGGTAGCAAGAAGTCTAGGGTAGGCGCCAATCGCTCCAGGGGCGATGCCCTAGTCATCACGGCGGACGAGGCTAAGTACTCGGATGTTTTGAAGGCGATGAGGAGTGACGTCAAGCTCGGTGAACTCGGCGCCGACGTACGTCGAATAAGACGTACCCGGATGGGCGAGATGATACTCGAGCTGAAGCGGGGCGTCTCGCAAAAGGGCGCCGCCTACAAGAAGTTGGCGGAGGAGGTCCTAGGCGAGACGGTCAAGGTGAGGGCACTCACGACGGAGGTGAATCTAAGGGTTAAAGACCTGGACGAGATCACTGAAGTCGAAATGCTCGTCACGGCACTGCGGCGACAGTGTGAAGTGGAGACGACCACCGCAGTCGTTCGGCTACGGAAAGGTCCGGCAAGGTGGGATGGTCGGTATGCCCTGTGCGCATATACGAGCAACTCGAAGTTTGCTTCAAATGCCTGGAACCGGGGCACAAGCAATGGGACTGCAAAGGCCCTGACAGAAGCTATCTCTGCCGACGCTGCGGATTGGAGGGACATAAGGCACAATGCTGCACGAACCCTCCCAATTGTTTGATTTGTTCCAGAAAAGCTGTGAACAGCAAGCACCCCATGGGGGGTTCGATGTGCCCGGCGTTTAAGCGTGCTGCAAAATCAAAGTGCAGGTAACGCAGCTGGCTTGCTCGGCCTCGCCGAGTGTTTGGTGTGCGCAGGTTTAGAGGAAACGGCGGAACACGTGTTGTTCGTGTGCTCATGTTTTCGCGCAATGCGTGACCACATGCTTGCCACATGTGGTCTGGACACTACCGGACAACCTAGTTCGGAGGATGTGTCAAGATGAAGTAGGCTGGAACGCCGTTTTATCGGCTATCGCCCAAATCGTCTCGGAGCTACACAGAAGGTGGCGCGTGGACTCAAGGATGGCTAGTTCAGGCGCAAATAAGAGGTGGTCATGCTCTGTGGTCGAACTCGATCCTTTTATCGAACAAGTGGCCGTGCGAAGAACAACATGGTATCGTCGCTTTCGCGGCGTCAGTCAACCAGGCGGGTTCCGAGCCCGAGGACGGAAAGGGTCCTCGTCAAGACTGGGGCAGGCGTAGGCCTCGCGTCGGCAAGTCCCTCTGTGTGCTGGCGAATAGGCCCTATCGCAGAAAGGTCAATTTGGGGTGCACGCGGCATCATCATTCTTGATATCAGTCGTGCAGAGGGAATCAGGCGCGAAGTCGACCCTTCCCACCTTCCGAGGACATAGGGCGTGGTAAGGCCACCTGGAAAGCCGGCAACGCGATGGCACGATACCATGGTGTTCTTCTAGAAAAGCGAGTTACGATGTTCGGTGCTGCAAGGACACGCAGCTAACCTCGAGGGTGCGTTGTGCACTGGCCCCCATTTGAAGCATTACTTTCTGGTTGTACCGAAGGGACTATGGGCTTGGCGGCAATGGAAACGGTTTAGCGGGTCGGGAATGTAGTCCTGTCTCCCTCGGTGATCCCTAACCCCGCACTTCCTGGTCAACCCAGGATGTCTGTTGAGCAGATTCCCCTCCATTGTTTAGGAAGAAAAAAAAACACACACACACAGGGGGATGACGCCTCCTGGACCCTGGTCAAGAACAAGAGGAAACCGAAGACGTCAAGGGCCGAAAAGAAGGCCCAGGCGAATGAGGGTAGCAAGAAGTCTAGGGAAGGCGCCAATCGCTCCAGGGGCGATGCCCTAGTCATCAAAACGGACAAGGCTAAGTACTCGGACGTCTTGAAGCCCAGCCAACAAATTGGTTCACATAACTAACTTTCAGTTCTGTTTAATGTACTCTTATATGATGCAATTTGATTGTATAAAATGCATAGATTCCTTCTATGTGAACAAAAGTGGAGGCCATATACGTACAAATCAGTGTTATGGCATAACAAGATATACGACGTATTCCGATTTCAATTTAATCAATATACAATCATGTTGGTTTTTATCAGAGATCGCATATGTTCAGTTATAAAGTTGCATAATTGGACTGTTACAACTTTAAATCTAGAATAGTAAAAAACAATTCAAACATACATCATAATACATTATATTATCATAAAAAAAAATATTGTATTTGCAACAAAAATATTTCTTAGGTCGAAACGTAATCATTATGTGACATGCTGTTAGTTGATTATTAGTTAATGTATATATTTATGTTATAAATTTAGCCTCCAGCTTCCAGTTTCGATCCTTTGACCTTCTAGTTCATAGTCCAGAAGCTACCTGGTTCCTACATGTGTACGCAGTTGTTAAGCAATAATTTACACCTAATGATAATATTGCGTCTGCGAATACAATCTGGAAAAGACATTCCATTACATCTTATTCAACATTGTCGACAATGATTGCATAAACCAGTATATGCGATTTAATTGAACACATATATAATTTCATATTGACGTGTATTATATCATCATAATATTATCATCTCTAAGAGGAGAAATACAACGTTGTCAATATAACAAAATTGCCCTCAAAGTTTGTTTTCCCTAAAATCGTGTTTATTGTATTTCTTAAGTGTTCTATAGATCGCAGTGATGTTGTGAATTTATTGTTGAGAACAAAATATGGAATAAAACGACTAATAGTACTCTCTTTCTGGTTGCTAAATTTCTATCCATTTAGTGAGTACTTAAAAACAACACCAGGCTGTTTACTATGCCTAATGACAAATAACAGTAAGTATTTATTAAGAATCTACCTTTGAAGGTTTAGTTATACATAGCTAGTACAGATGTACGAAAAAACACAGTTCATGGAGAATGGGTGCAAAAAGGTTCCCTTAGAATTCTAGCCAATAGTACAGAAATAACTGAATGATCATTTTCATGTAGTTCTATTTCACAGACATTGACTGGGTGATTACCGATTGTTTAATGTTGAGGAATGTATTTGTATAAAACAACTACCGCTTTTGATATTTGTCTTCGAATTGTATTTAATGACAATGACAAATGTGTTCTTTTTAATATTCTTGAAAAAGAATAATTTATTGAACATTCAAGGATCAACAGAGTTGTTGTAATTATATTTGAAATCATTATAACAGAGGACTTTACAATCAAATCTTAACGACATTGTAACTTCAGATGCACATATATGCAATTTTTCAAATATTTGCGATATATGATTCCGTTTTGAGTTTAAATTTACATATTTACAACTTATGACATAGATTGTAATTAGATTGTACATTTGCATTATATGTAACCTTTCTACAATTTTTCACAACTTCTGCTGGATCTATATATGATTACGATCTGATCTGTGAATATATATAATTTAATTTGTACATTCTTATACGATTGCTGGTTTGCTGGGAGGCGATGAGGGGTGACGTCAAGCTCGGTGAACTCGGCGCTGACGTACGTCGAACAAGACGTACCCGGATGGGCGAGATGATACTCGAGCTAAAGCGGGGCGTCTCGCAAAAGGGCGCCGCCTACAAGAAGTTGGCGGAGGAAGTCCTAGGCGAGACGGTCAATGTGAGGGCACTCGCGACGGAGGTGAATCTAAGGGTTAAAGACCTGGACGAGATCACCGAAGTCGAAGAGCTCGTCACGGCACTGCGGCGACAGGGCGAAGTGGAGGCGTCCACCGCAGCCGTTCGGCTACGGAAAGGTTCGGCAGGGACACAGGTAGCATTGGTTCGGGGTATATATATGAGCAACCCGAAGTTTGCTTCAAGTGCCTGGAACCGGGGCACAAGTAATGGGACTGCAAAGGCCCTGACAGAAGCAAGCTCTGTCGACGCTGCGGATTGGAGGGACATAAGGCACAATGCTGCACGAACCCTCCCAACTGTTTGATCTGTTCCAGCAAAGCTGCGAACAGCAAGCACCCCATGGGGGGTTCGAAGTGCCCGGCGTTTAAGCGTGCTGCAAAATCACAGTGCAGGTAACGCAGCTAAACCTGAACCACTGTGATGCAGCCCAGCAACTGCTGTGTCAGACAGTTGCTGAATGGGGGACGGATATCGCCAACTTACCGGGTACCCGCCAGGAACGGTAATTGGGTAACCGATGGGTCAAAAATGGCGGCGATATGGACAACGGGGGAAATTCTCAGTCCAAGAATTGGTGTCTTCGACACACGAGGGCTTCGTCATTGCCAAAGCCAACGGAGTCTTCTTCTGCAGCTGCTATGCGCCTCCTTGATGGTCGATCGAGCAGTTCGGTCGTATGCTAGATTGTTTGACGGCTAATTTAATGGGACGTAGGCCAGTGGTGATAGCAGGGGACTTCAATGCTTGGGCCGTGGAATGGGGAAGCCGTTCCACGAATCAACTGGCCATGTTGGATGTGGGCTTGGCTAATGTCGGTACCAAAAGTACCTACAGCTGGAACGGTGCCGAGTCGATTATCGACGTTACGTTCTGGAGCCCTGGCCAAACGAGTAGTTCGAACTGGAGGGTAGATGATGGCTACACTCACAGCGACCACCTGGCGGTTCGCTACAGTATCGACTATACGACCAGCATTCAGCGGACGGAAGAAAGGGCGAGGCCTAGCCTTCGTATGTGGAAGACATCATACTTCGACGACGAGGTGTTTAAGGAAGCGCTCCGCCGCGAGCACAATACTCTCGGTCTGAGAGGCGAGCAGCTGGTAACAGTACTCTCGCGTGCATGCGATGCCACCATGCCTAGGAAAGTCCACCCTAGGAATGGGAGACCACCGGCTTACTGGTGGACTCAAGCAATTGCGAACCTGCGCCGCGCCTGCCTACGGGCAAGGAGGCGGATGCAGCGAGCACGCACAGAAGAGGAGCGTGTTGGACGACGGGTGGCGTTCGTGGCTGCTAGAGCCGCCCTGAAGACTGAGATTAGATCAAGCAAAAAAGCCTGCTTCGAGGGCCTGTGTCAAAGTGCCAACGCGAATCCATGGGGTGACGCCTATATGGTCGTAATGGCCAAGACACGTGGGGCGATGGCCCCTACAGAGCGGTCTCCAGAGATGCTGGAGAGGATCATCGCGGGGCTCTTCCCACGTCACGACCCAAGTCCCTGGCCTCCCTTTGTGGAGCTGCCACGGGCCAGGGTGGCCGACGAGGGAAGAGTAACTGTGGCGGAACTTGCGGGGATTGCACAGTCCCTTAGTGTAGGCAAGGCGCCAGGACCGGATGGTATTCCGAACCTGGCCATCAAAGCGGCCATTGCCGAGGCTCCCGAGATGTTCAGATCTGTTATGCAGAGATGCCTGGACGAGGGAGTCTTCCCTGAAGCATGGAAAAGGCAGAGCTTGGTCCTATTGCCAAAAGCGGGAAAACCACCGGGGGATCCGTCGGCATATAGTAAGTAGTCGGTAAGACGCGCGGCTACAAAGCAAGACCATGCTGAGGGTGGCTGGGTTCGATTCCCGGTGCCGGTCTAGGCAATTTTCGGATTGGAAATTGTCTCGACTTCCTTGGGCATAAAAGTATCATCGTGTTAGCTTCATGATATACGAATGCAAAAATGGTAAACTGGCTTAGAAACCTCGCAGTTAATAACTGTGGAAGTGCTCAATGAACACTAAGCTGCGAGGCGGCTCTGTCCCAGTGTGGGGATGTACTGCCAATAAGAAGAAGAAGAAGAAGACCTGTACAAGATTCTCGGAAGCTACTTCCAGAATCGAGTACTGGTATACGACACGGAGGCGGGTCGGAAGTGCGTTGACATAACCTCAGGGGTTCCGCAAGGTTCCATACTGGGTCGGTGTTATGGAACGTCATGTACGACGGTGTCTTGAGGTTGAAGTTCCCGGTGGGCGTGGCAATCGTCGGCTTCGCTGACGATATTACGCTGGAGGTCTACGGCGAATCGATCGAAGAGGTGGAATTGACTGCAGCCCACTCGATCGCAATTGTGGAGGAGTGGATGAGTTCCAGGAAGTTAGAACTGGCTCACCACAAGACTGAGGTGGTGGTTGTTAACAACCGAAAGTCGGAGCAACAAGCGGTGATAAGGGCAGAACGCTCCATCAAACTCTTGGGGGTAATGATCGACGATAAGCTCACCTTTGGTAGCCACGTCAATTACGCCTGCAAGCGTGCCTCCACAGCTATAGCGGCATTGTCCCGGATGATGTCCAATAGCTCTGCGGTTTATGCCAGCAAGCGCAAGCTTCTGGCTAGCGTTGCTCTGTCCATACTGAGGTATAGGGGGCCAGCTTGGGGCACGGCCCTGCGTATTAACTGCTACAGAACGAAGTTAGAAAGTACGTATAGGCTCATGTGCCTAAGAGTTGCGAGCGCGTACCGTACCGTGTCGCACGATGCACTTTGCGTTATCACCGGTATGATGCCTATTGACATCTCAGACAACCACACATCGCATAAGAATGCACGATCAAAATCGTTTACCGATCCAAGTTTCATCAGATTCGCATTGTTGTGCAAAGCTCATCAGTTTATTTATAAATTTTCCCGCAGGCCATGGTTGCTTCAGACAGTACCTACACCGGTTCGGACACTCGGCCTCGCCCGACGACGGGCTTGGCGGCAATGGAAACGGTTTAGCTGGTCGGGGATGCAGTCCTGCCTCCCTCATTGGAGGTGGCCCCTAACCCAGCACTTCCTGGTCAACCCAGGATGTCTGTTGAGCACATTCCCCCTCCATTGTTTAGGAAGAAAAAAAAACACACACACACACACACACACACACACACAGGGGCAGCAGGGACTATGTCCAAGGGCATGACGACCCCTCCCCACGGCCTCTGCGAGTTAGGGAGCCTGCCTAGGACGTGGTGGGGTTTGACAGTGGGCTCCGTTAAACCTCTATAAAAAGCTGCATGAGTCCGTAAGCAGGCTTTACCAAACACCCAACCAAAGATTGCAACATTTTATTGCAATCTCGCATTAACTTCGCGCACAATTTGCCATAATTTGCGACATATGCACAGATTGTATTAAGTAAACGGCAGGCCCTTGCATTAGGTTTCCGGTCACGAGAAAATAAGAACTGGTTATGTGTTAGTGTCTACATTGAATCTAATTTTACACTCCTCCATCGGGGAGTGAAATGCGGTATACTTCGACAACTTCAGCAACCTTACAAAAAAATTCGGTCAAAGATGGGTATTGAACTCGGACCCTCCACACTTAACACATCTAGACTGACGCTCTAACCATCTGAGCTATTTACCAGATGAGGAACGACGCGACCAAAGGAAATCATAATCCACGTTTCATGCTATACGGATGTGACAAGTGGAAGGGTAACAGGGATAGCAATGAGTGATACGAGTGGAATAGGCACCATGCGTATATGTTTCCTTTTCCGTTATCAAGTTAAATGGAATCAGGAAGTGTGGGTTAAAGTTATATTACTGCACACGATTCATATACTTGTTCTAGGAGGAGCCAACGAGATTCGTTTGGATGTATTGATCGAAACCAAATAAACCGACTTAATGAAATGAGCTGCATTAACAAGTATGACATTCTCTGATCGGTTTGAATGCGAGATTTGATATAAAATGCTTAATACAAAGAATGTCACACAGAATTGTCCCAAAGCACACAAGCTCAGCAGGAGTGCCAACCGGCACATCAGGATTGATACCAGTAAGATCCTGATTACGGTATACTGGTCAACGGCAAACGTCATCGGATGAATCTTGATTTATGGATAGGATTAGGTGTCTATGAGCTGACGGTCGAGCTATTCTGTTTCCTGAGTAAAAACGAGTGACATCTTTTTGAAATGGCAAGCAGGCTAATAGTTCGACTGCCTCCGTCCCGATAAACAACCTGGCAGGCCTCCGGTAACGCTCAAAATCTGCCACCAATATCGGTGGGTAGTAGGTTCAGATGTAGAATTCCTGATTTACGCCGATCCGGCTCTGAACACGGTGCTATAAGGCACTGGAGTCAACCCTTGCATGGACCTCACTGTTTACATAGGGACCCATGGGATTACAACAGGCGACTACCTACAGCAGGTGGAGATAACGGCCCGGAGGGGGGACCCTTTTATCATGAATAAAATTCCAGAAAGCAACGAAGGAGCAAGTGGGGCGAACCCGTTCGCCAAGAGCGGGCTGACGAGGTCTCCGCCTCAGCAAACCCAAGAAGAAGAAGAAGAACAGCATCGAGAGGTACTACAGCGAAAAACCACTAGAGTGAGCAGCCAAGACCATAAAAGCGAGCATCAGCAGATAAAGGAGCAGAAGCAACAACGCGACAAATCGCAACAGAAGTTGCCCACGAGCCACGGGTGGAACATAGCCCAACAACAGCCGAAGGTTCTTATCGCAAAGAAATGGGCAGAAGAGCTCCACGAGTTCGTCGATAAGAAACACAACGTGCACAAGGACATCAAGGAGCTCGTGTTAAAGATCCGAAAAGCCCTCGGGTCAGCAATGACAGATTGGAATAATCTGACGCAGAGAGCAGAAAATGCCGAAAGCGAACTGGCTACAGCCAAAAACGCCCTTTTATCAGCGGTGCCATTACAGGAAACACCTGGATTGGTCCCTGGGGGACTTGGCAATAACGGAGAAAGGAAGCTGGGCGGCCGGAAGACACACCGGTCTCTGTGCCTAAGAGGAACAGATCCTCGCCAGGAGACGAGCGACCAGGAGGCTCCAAAAAACAAAGGGAGGCTCTACGCAAACAAATGGTTGCCGCACAGCCGGACCAAGACCAAGTGACGGCACCCCCAGGCAGGTGGTCCAAAAAAGACGAAAAAGAGCCGCAGCAAAATAGATGAACGGCAAAAAATCACCAAAAGAAGTGTGAAGAAGAAGGGCGAAGCACTGGTGGTGAAGACTAGCGAGGAAGGGTATTTGGAGGTCCTGCGAACAATAAGGACAGCTCCGGAATTGAAGGACTTTGGCGCAGATGTACAGAGAATCAGGCACACACGGGCGGGTGACATGATCTTTGAGCTGAAAAAGGACTCCAAGAATAAGAGCTCATCATATAAGGAGCTAACGGAGAAGGTGGTGAGCGATAAGGCACAGGTGAGAGCTATGACGCCTGAAGCGTGCCTCCAATGTGTGGACCTGGACGAAATTACCACGGCGGACGAGGTAACTACCGCAATGAAGGAGCAACTCGAGTTGGGCGATGTTGACATAACAATCCGACTAAAAAGGGACGGCACGCAGATCGCTGCTGTAAAGCTTCCGGCAGATGCTGCTGACAAAGCACTGTGAATCGGCAGAATAAAAGTCGGTTGGTCGGTGTGTTCGTTGATCCTCTCTCAGCAACCAGAGGTGTGCTTCAGGTGCCAAGAGTTTGGCCACCTGGCACGGAACTGCAAGGGCCCTGATAGGTCAAAACTTTGTAGAAGATGCGGTGAAGAATGTCATAAGGCACAAAGCTGCAAAAAGCCACCGAAATGCCAGATCTGTAGAAGCGATGGGCGCAGAGACCATGTTACTGGTGGTCAAAAATGTCCAGCGTTCAAACAGGCGATGTCAAGTAAATTACAGTGGAGGTAATACAAATTAACCTCAACCACTGTGATACTGAGCAGCACCTGCTGTAGCAATCTGCGAGGGATTCGAAATGCGACGTGGCAAACATCTCTGATCCATACCGGATCCCACCAGGAAACGGTAATTGGGTAGCGGATGAAGCAGGAACCGCCGCTATATGTACGGTAGGAAGATACCCATACCAAGAAATTGTGTATCGCGCAGCTGAAGGCTTCATGATCGCCAAAGTTAACGGAATCTATATATGTAGCTGCTACGCACCGCCACGTTGGACGATTGATCAGTTCAATCGGATGCTGTATAAGGTAGCAGAGGAACTTATCGACAGGAGGCCAGTCGTCATTGCTGGGGACTTCAACGCCTGGGCAGTAGAGTGGGGCAGTCGTTGCACTAACCCTAGAGGTTGGAGTCTACTAGAAGCACTTGCCAGGCTCAATGTAGACTTGATTAATGAAGGTTCGACGAGCACATATCGAAGGGATGGCAGAGAGTCCATCATCGATGTTACCTTCTGCAGTCCTGCCTTAGCAATGAACACGAACTGGAGAGTCTGCGAGGACTATACGCATAGCGACCATCAAGCGGTCCTGTATTGTGTCGGAGGGAGGGTACACTCAGAACTACGCGAGAGCAGTATCAAGGAGCGAAAGTGGAAGACAGAATCCTTTGACAAGGATGTGTTTGCCGAAGCAATGCGATTCGAGCGCAATCTTCAAAATCTGAGTCCAGACGAGCTGGTTGCAGCATTGACCCGAGCCTGCGATGCAACCATGCCGAGAAAGGTACAGCCACGATATGCACGTAGGCAAATCTATTGGTGGAATGAAACGATCGCAGAACTCCGTCGTAGCTGTTTTCGAGCAAGGAGGAGGATGCAGAGAGCCCGCAGCGATGTAGAAAGAGAAGACCGCAGACCAGTGTTTAGGGCGGCTAAAGCTGCTCTCAAAAAGGAAATTAGGCTCAGTAAGGCAGCTTGCATGAAAGAGCTCTGCCACAACGCGAATGCAAACCCATGGGGGATGCATACAGGGTCGCTATGGCTAAGATTAAAGGCCCAGCGATACCGCTAGAGAGGAGCCCAGAAAAACTCAAAGCAATTATTGAGGGACTGTCTCCGCATCACGAAGCTCCAGTCTGGCCTCCCACACCGTATGGTGAGGACAACACCAGTAGAGATGAAGCCCGTGTCACTAACCTTGAACTAGTTACGGCAGTCAAAAGCCTAAAAACTAATAAGGCTACGGGACTAGATGGTATCCCCAATCTGGTCTTGAAAACGGCGATCCAGGTCAACCCGGACATGTTTCGCACCACATTGCAGAATTGCATAGACGAAGGAAACTTTCCCGAGTGCTGGAAGCGGCAAAAGTTAGTACTGTTGCCGAAGCCGGGTAAGCCACCCGGAGATCCATCGGCCTACAGGGGTCTGGGTCATTTGGCATAAAGTCATTTGGCATAACGCCATTTGGCATAAGGTCATTTGGCATAAAGACCATTTGGCATAATGGTCATTTGGCATAACGGACATTTGGCATAATTTTGAACTGCAAGAAAAGAGTGGGTCATTTGGCATAACGGACATTTGGCATAATTTCGAACTGTGAAAGCGAAAGGGATATTTCATGTATTGTTTAGCGTAGATAAAGTAGGTCGAGGCCGTTTTCTGATAAATTTAGACTGATGGTAGACATTTTCCGGAAGAACGAAATAACAAAACGGCAGAATTACTTCCGATGGAAGGATCACATCCATCATTGACTTATTCCGGCCACATGCCTACTTTTAAAGTAGGGATTACATCCACCATTGCTTCATTCCAGATTGATTAAGACCGGATCAAATCCACCGGGCAAGCGCCTAACTTTAAAAACTCAAGCATCACACTTGTCGTAGACGAGTTACTAAAACCAATCAAGTCACATATGAGTTATTGCAACCAAATCAATCTGAATTGTTCTACTAGGGGAAGAGATCACATCTATCATTGATTGACTCCCGGAAAGCGCCTACTTATAAAGATGGAGTCACATCCATCATTGCCATAATCCGGGCAGGGCCTACTTTTAAAGAAGGGATCACATCCACCATTGCCACAACTTACACCTACTTTTAAAGAAGGGATTACACCCACCATTGCTTCAATCGGACAAGCGCCTACTTTTGAAGAACAAATTCTCCATTGTCAGAATCCGTGCAAGCGCCTATTTTTAAAGAAGGGATCACATCCAACATGACCTTAATCCGGGCATGTGCCTACTTTTAAAGAAGGGTTCACATCCACCATTGCCTCAATCCGGGCAAGCGCCTTCTTTTAAAGAAGGAATCTCATCCACAATTGTCATAATCCGAGCAAGCGCCTACTTTTAAAGAAGGGATCGCATGCACCATGACCTTAATCCGGGTATGCGCCTACTTTTAAAGAAGGGTTCACATCCTCCATTCTCTCAATCCGGGCAAGCGCCTACTTTTAAAGAATGAATCACATCCTCCATTGCCATAATCCATGCAAGCGCTTACTTTTCAAGAAGGGATAGCATCCACCATGGCCATAATCCGGGCATGCGCCTACTTTTAAAGAAGGGATCACATCCACCATTGCCGCAATCCGGGCAAGCGTCTTCTTTTAAAGAAGGAATCACATCCACCATTAGCATAATCCGGGCAAGCGCCTACTTTTAAAGAAGGGATCACATTCACCATTGTCTCAATCCGGGCAAGCGCCTTCTTTTAAAGAAGGAACCACATCCATCATTGTCATAATCCGGGCAAGCGCCTACTTTTAAAGAAAGGATCACATCCTCCATTGGCATAATCCATGCAAGCGTCTACTTTTAAAGAATAGATCATATCCTTCATTGCCATAATCCGGGAAAGCACCTACTTTAAAAGAGTGGATTACATCCTTCATTGTCATAATACCATGGCCATAATCCGGGCATGCGCCTACTTTTAAAGAAGGGATCACATCCACCATTGCCTCAATCCGGGCAAGCGCCTACTTTTAAAGAAAGGATTACATTATCCATTGCCATAATCCATGCAAGCGCCTACTTTTAAAGAAGGGATAGCATCCACCATGGCCTTAATTCGGGCATGCGCCTACTTTTAAAGAAGGGATCACATCCACCATTGCCTCAATCCGGGCAAGTGCCTTCTTTTAAAGAAGGAATCACATTCACCATTGTCATAATCCGGGCAAGCGCATACTTTTAAAGAAGGGATCATATCCTCCATTGCCATAATCTGGGAAAGTACCTACTTTTAAAGACTGGATCACATCCTTCATTGCCATAATATGGCCACACGCCTGCTTTTAAAGAAGGTATCAAATCCTTAATTGCCATAATCCAGCCACACGCCTTCTTCTAAAGAAAGGATTGCGCCTACTTTTTCATTGCATTACAAATACATTCTTTCCAATGTCTTTTTAATATTGTTATCGACGGGTGTTGTGTTATATTTACTATTCCGGGGTGTTTCCCGTATCACTTAGTCCGCTTAGCGAACGGAAAGAAAAATTATGCCAAATGTCCGTTAGGCCAAAAGACCCTCACTATTATGCCAAATGTCCGTTATGCCAAATGACCGTTATGCCAAATGGCCTTTATGCCAAATGGCCTTATACCAAATGGCGTTATGCCAAATGACTTTATGCCAAATGGCCCGCTCTCGGCCTACAGGCCTATTTGCCTGCTAGACACGGTCAGAAAACTCCTTGAGAGAGTCATCCTTAACAGGCTGGCGATCCACACAGAAGGTGCAAACGGGGCTACCCCGTTTGGCATAAAGTCATTTGGCATAGAGTCGTTTGGCATAAAGTTGTTTGGCATAATGGTCATTTGGCATAATAGTCGTTTGGCATAATGGTCGTTTGGCATAACGCAATGAAAATGATCTTATTTTCGATATTCATATTCTTTACGCAACTTAAAGTTGGACTTCAACATAGACTTTTTGATATTGACAATAAAGAAGGCGCATGCTTTCAAAAAAGGCATCATCAACTCTTTTGCATTATTCCGAGCAATCGCATAATATAAAAGAAAGGATGATCTCCCTTTTTGCATTGCACCGAGCAAATGCTCCCTTCAAAGGAAGGCATCATCAACCTTTTTGGATTATCATGAGCAATCGCGTATATTAAAAGAAGGAATCATCCCCCCTTTTGGATTGCTCCAAACAAACGCGTGCTTTAAAAGAAGGCATCATCAACTCTTTTTCATCATCCTGAGCAATCGCGTAATATAAAAAAGGAATTATCTCTCCTTTCGCATTGCATCAAGCAAACGCGTGCTTTTAAAGAAGGCATCATCAAGACTTTTGCATTATCCCGAGCAATCGCGTAAATTAAAAGCAGGAATGATCTCCTCCCTTTTTGCATTGCACCGAGCAAATGCGAGTTTTAAAAGAAGGCAGCATCATTTTTTTTTTTTTAGCTAATTTTTTATTTGCTAATTATCTAATACATGCATTCATCTCTTAGACTAGGTGTTCCGTGTTTTCTTAACACTATCATCCTTATTTGCTATGTTATAGTTTTAGTTATTATTAATACATTTCAATTGCCTCTGGCAGTTAGAATTTTTCCTCTGGTTGAATTGAACCATGTAGGAATTACAATGTTTTCAACAAACTAATCTTAACCTATTTTATACTAAGGGTACAAGGAGTTAATCGTTGCAATAGAAGATTGCAACGCTTTTTGTCTAACATTGGAAATTATTTGGTCGGACACTTGTTGCAATGTCTAAATATGAGAAATTCTATGAAGTTCATTGGAACTATACCACGGAGGCAGCTTCAGAATCATTTTCAAAATTTATTTTGAATCCTCTGAAGTGCCTTATTTCTGGTATTGCAGCAACTAGTCCATATTGGCACAGCATACAACATGGCAGGTCTAAAAATTTGTTTGTAAATCAAAAGTTTGTTCTTAAGACAAAGTTTTGAATTTCTGTTTATAAGTGGATATAGACACTTAATATATTTGTTACATTTGGCTTGAAGGCCTTATATGTGATTTTTAAAAGCTATTTTTTGATCTAGCAGAAGTCCTGAATATTTAGCTTCGCTAGACCAATTAATTGGAACACCATTCATAGTGACAATATGTCTGCTAGAAGGTTTCAAATAAGAAGCTCTCGGCTTATGTTATAACCGTACGCCGGACCGTCTTCCCCTTTTTAGGTAGGAAAGTACGATGGCTTATGCGCCACTCCCGGAGGAGACCATCGACCGTGTTGAAATGTGCCCGACCGTTGAGACCCTCTGAGGACGAAGGTTCCTTTTATCCCAATTAAGTATGGAAGACAGGTGGCTAACTTAAATTGCGCCTGTGAATAACGCTACTAGTAACGGCTTAGTAAAATAATTGCCAGTTACCTGATTACAACCACCGGCCAGTAATGAGACTGTATGGAGGGGGTTTATCATCACTGGTAAAGCGACCAAATTTCCCCTCAACCCAATCGTGTCGAATTAGAGAGTTGCCCGGTTGGTTTCAGAGCCAACCTCCCCAGTAGAAAAATACTACAAAAAAACTACAACGAAAACGAACTACATTAAATACTCTCAACCAGTTTCACTTCATTCGGGACCACAAATAACAAGTAATTTACAAATGCGTTTAGTCGGCAGTGTTTATTGAAATAATTCACGACATTGAAAGAACAGCGGAGCTTTTATCCCAACTTCCTCGAGCTTTATTTTACCAACACTAGTGTTCTCTTCATTTCCACTGTTTCCTATCTCCTCGCTTCTACAGTTCTACACCTTTCCCATTAATGCCTTTTTGGTCTGTCCCTAGCCTCCTATCGTGTGTGCTCTCCTGGTGTGGTTCACTCAACAGAAACGTGCAATTTTCTAACGCGCTACGCAAACGCAACGACTATTGTGCTTAATCGGCACTCAACATATTTCTCACGGCGAAGCCGTGTCTTCGCCTAGCAACGGAATAGGGCTATGTTGCGGCAGAAAATCACATGCGCATGTATTTAGAAAGGAGTACTCACTTTGAATGGACGACTTACGCGGCGTCCATGTGCACTTGCGGACGATGGCGGCGAATTACTTGCTGATCGCCGGCGGGTCGGCGGCTTGCCTAGCGGTTGATGTTGCTACTGCTGTTTGTTGAACGGATGGGATGAATCTTACATCGCGGTTTGCCGGCGGGTCGGCGGTTGGGCTAGCTGGGCTAGCTGATGACGCTGCGACTGCGGTTGTCGCCTACGGATGACTTTGCTCCGGATAGAACTTACGGTCTCATCGATGGTTTGGCGCGACGCGGCACGTGCGTCGATGTCCGTCGGTCGTCACCAACGGAAAACGGTTGTCTTCTCTCTTCTTCTTCTTCTTCTTCTTCTTCTGTGATGCCCTGCCTAGGGCGCGCGTTGATTGGCGATCGCGTCCCTCTTCCGGCGTGCCCCGGGAGAACCTCGCAATCTGATGGTGGGGTCAAGAATGGCCTCGATGGTTCGGTGTGGGTTGTCGGGCGTCGTAGCGGCGTGGTCACGGATCTAAATACACGAGACGACCGTTGCACGTTGCACGTGTCAGCACAATATTTCCACCAATAAATTGCACAATTTACCTGTCGTTATCAACCACCAGCACACACGATAACACACCGTTTAACTTTTGCACACACGACTAATAAGCTACGCTATCTGAGGAAAAGGTTTTAAAATTTAATTTCTTTGGGAAAGGCTTTATTGAAGATCCACTAATTGAAAACACTTAATGTGGCTTTTACCTTACACAAACTACCACGGCGCGAGAACACTTGGGCCACTCCTGCCTCTTCCACGGATCAGTTCGAAGTGAATCTGATCACTTCAATAATCCTCAGATTAACCGCCGAATTAATTTCGTCACCGGAAATCACGAAGGTACTTTCGCGATACCGACGGCTGCTCTCATGCTTCTATCAATCATTTTCGCGCATGTTCGCGTCTCTTCACACGAACAGCCTAAATTAGCCACCTTTCTGTCCATGTGAGAGGGACTTCGGAAAAGGTCAACAAATCTTCAAAGGAATCCCAACAGGTCGATGCACGCCGAAGCTCATATGCAAATTTTGCGGGATCAAGCAATCTTGGGTGGCTTACGCAATTTGATTCCACGGTATCTCACCACCTGGCTTAGATCTCATTAACCATTTTATTGAGGGGAATGCAGAAAATGAACACAATGAACTATACCGCGGTGAATCTCCGTTTTTCTCATTAGGCTGGTTTATCTTTTTTTAATTCTCGAAATTTGTTCAACTTTAGTCTATTTAATTTATTGTAACCGTAAATATAAACGAAAACATTTAACAAGAAACTAAGAACAATAATAACAATTAGAATATTTACAATAATTGTAACGACCCGAAGGCTCGTTACATCACTCCCTCCTAAATTTACGAAAATTTGATTGGCAATGCTAACAAGTAACCAAGGCCAATCAAATTTTCGTAGGCCTCAAAATTTCTTATGACAACTATGCTTTAAATTTTCGGGGTCATATAGTTTCATCGTTGAACGAATTCAACTCCATCTCTGTTTATAGTCGGAAGTTCATTACAAACTTCCTCTGCAACTGACCATCAGCGACTCTAGGTCTCCGGTCTCCAGCAAAAATTCGTTCATATGATACCATTAGTATTTATCGCCCACGCAAACTGAATATTTTTGAATTTGAACTTGAACACGAAAAACAGAATTTATGGATCAGTCTATTGGACCAAGGAAAGAAAATCGGATTTCGTTGATGATGACCACATTCATTCATACGCACATTCATTCATACAAAAAAAACTCATTCAAACATCACCAATACATTCTCAGCTTCAACTCATAGTAGTCGACTATACTATGAGCAAGCTTAAAGCTTAGCCTAAACCGAGGTTCCTCTTCCAAAACCAGGACATAAAGCCGATATGCGAAGATGCACCTACGAAAAATTCCACCTAAGTGAACGTTACCGGGAGTTGAATCAGTAATCTCTACCCCAGCATTTACGCGAGAAACGAGACTCCGATTCAATCCACGAAATGAACCGATTTATGTCACAATTCGTTGACACGGACAATTAGCCGCGTATTATACCCACTGCGACATAAACCATAAATTAACCTCTTACGAGCATTTTAAACGCCAAGACCTATGTCTGACTAAAACACTCGAAGAAAAATATCGCTACATACATTCATCAGTCATTCCTCGCACACATACAAAACCAAACTCCGACACTATCGTTTACAGAATCCATCTCCCTGACATCTGCTACTGTACCGGTCTATCATACATGTCATCAACTACGATTGTGTTTGGAAGGACGTACACAAAACGCCACGAGTGTTGTGAATATTCACAAAATCGTGAAAAAAAAACTGTGAAAATGGAGCTGCACTACTGGTCTACTATTTCAGGATAGTATAGATGGATTATCGTTCCAATCTATCGATGTGAGTTGGTTTGTTTGATCTTTTCGTTCGCAGGTATAGGTGTTGGTCCAACCGCCACGGACGAGACGAAGACCAGCCAGATAAACAGAAGAGCTTTTGGATAAAACGAACGGAATGATGAATGAATCTGGAGATAAAGGATGAGATGCTATGGATAATGTGGTATCGGTGGATCTGACTACTACTGAAAAGGATGAAGTATTATTTCTGCTCGGACAAGTGATTGGATCGGTAAAGCAGAACTAAAAGTTTGGACTATGGAAAACTAAGATGATGGATCGACAAAGAAGAGCAATATAAATAGATGGATGGAACTGGACTGGAGCAAAGCATGAACTGTTTACATGAAGGATCTATGATAAGGAAATAAGGAAAGACTGAGAAACGGATTGAAATACCCAGCATTTTCGTAAAATGACTATCAATCAACCAAACCTTTTCTAGACATTACTAAATATTTACGTTTTTTAGGTATCAATGAACGTGAGACGATAGCAATATTGAATACAAAACAATGACTTGACATGACTACTGACTTCGACAAAAGGACGTACAAACTAACAAACGAGACGTGTAAGCGAACTTGAGAAGATTTTAACTAATTTGCATGAACTAATTTACGATCTAAAGCTAATTCTTAAGGATAGGGCATAAATAAACTAATAAACTAATATTTACAAATATTTACAAGTTCAGTGAAGCAGTGCCTCGTCTGATCGTCACTTTTGAGATATTTAAATATCGTTTTATGGAAATTATCGCCCTTTTTGGTATTTTTGCAATCGGTTGTTGATTTTATAGTCACTTTAGAAGGTGTTCATAGCTGGTGAAGTTGTATAGTATGGTTTAGGTTCAGAATCGGTACCCTCAGCGTCGGTTCCATCCGAAGATTTTCCCTAAGCGAGTCCGTCGAAACTGTCCGTATGCTTTTGACCTTTTAGGTGTTTTTAAACATAGTGTTTTTAGTTCCTCTGAAGGAGTTACATAGCTTGAGAAGAGAAGAATTAGGGCGTTAGCTGACCGTGCAAACGCTTCAGCCTGTTCGCGAAAAAGACTCCCATCCGTTTCCCAGTCAGGTCTTCCAGCTCGTAGGTATTCGCTCCCAATACTTTCCGCACTACGGCCGGTTCGTATTTCGGGGCAAGTTTTTTGCAAAATCCCTTCCCTTTATCTGACTGGTCGAACGTCTGTTTCAACACCTTTTCTCCGACTTTATAGGCAGGACATTGGGCATTAGACCTTAGATTGTAGCTTTTCGCGTGCTTAGCGTAAGCGGCCTTCAGGTTCACTCGGATGTCCTCAAACAGTTGTTTTCGCTTGTCTTCAATCTGCTGTCTGTCTTCATCGTGTGGAACGTGGTTGTCGCGGATTTTGGCGTATTCTCCACCATCAGAGACCTTCTGCCGTCCGAAGACCACAAAATATGGCGTAAATTTGATGGACTCGTGGACCGAGGTCCTGATCGCGTCTGCTATCAGCTGTATATCGTCGGCCCAGTGGTTATGCGACTTCTTAAGGGTTGCTCGTATCGCCGTGACTATTACTCGGTTCACCCTCTCTGTCCCTAGCAGCACACAAATTCCTCATAGGCTGTTGCAACTTATATGTGACCAGATTCAGTCACAATCAAGTTGCTGCAACCATTCTCGTCTGATTCGTGCTGCTCGGGGTGTTGTTCACCTGAGGGTGATACGCAGGGGTCAGCCAGTGGGAGACGTTATTGTCCTCTAAAAGTTTCCTAAACTGTTTGGACACAAATTGGGATCCATTGTCCGTTAATATGATCTCCGGGACTCCAAAGAGGCGGAAGATCATGTTGTCAACAAAGTCCACCAAGGATTGAGCCTTGGCTTCTCGGAATGGCTGAATCAGCACGAATTTGCTGAACACGTCTGTTGCTACTAGCAGACAGGTGTTCCTATTCTTCCCGGATGGAGGCAACGGTCCTACATAATCGAGCGTTATGAATTGCCAGGGGTATTCCACAGGCTTTTGGGAACCCATAGGTGGCGTGACGTTTATATTTCCGGCTTTACTCACTTGGCACTTTAAACATTCCTTGCAGAACTTTCGGATTTCGATGTTCATTCTCGGCCAGAAGTAGCGTTGTTTTACGGCAGCCAACGTCTTATCGTAGCCGAAGTGCGCTTTATCGTGCTCATGGTGGATGATCTCGGATGAACTCAGCTTTCGGAGGAAAGCATTTCCACTCGAATCTCGGATCGCTGAGACGGTTTCCGGTTTTGACGAACTTAAAGATTTTCCCATCAATAATGCGATAGTCCTTGTATTTGCCGGGTTTCGCCTGGATCCTTTCCATAAGATCTTCCTGTTCGGCGTCGGGTTTGGGAAACGACGATAGTGTCCACTTCAAACGACCTCGACAGGCAGTCCGCAGTTATATTCGCCTTCCCTTTGCGATATTCTAAATCGAAATCGTATGCCTGGATTCGGAGAGCCCACCTGAGGAGCTTAGCGTTTCCGGTTTCGGTTCCGATATTAAACAGCCATAGGAGGCTTCTGGCATCGGTGATGACCCGGAACTTTGTCCCCTCCACGTAGTGCCGGAAGTGTTGGATTGCCGCCAGCACTCCTAAGCACTCCTTCTCTACTGCTGCGTACCTCCGTTGAGTTCGGTTGAGTTTCTTGCTAAAATAGCTAATTACTTCCTGCCCTTGCACTAAGGCCGCTCCAATGGCTCGATCCGAAGCATCCGACTCGATAGTGAACGGTTTCGTGAAGTCTGGGTTTCCAAGGATCGGCGCTGAGGTGAGAACTGATTTCAGTTCCCGGAAAGCAATTTCCGCTTCCTTGGTCCAGACCAGCTTCTTATGTTCCTTAGAGAGAAGATCTGTAATTGGTGCAGTTATCTTGCTGTAGCCTTTTATAAATTTTGATAAAAGCCTGCCAATCCCATTAGGCGGCGAATATCTTCCTGCGATCTCGGTTGGGCGTAGTCTAAAATGGGTTGAATCCGCGCTGCGTCGATCGCTACACCGTTTTCATTGAGCAGATAACCCAGATACATCACCTGTTTTCTGCAGAATCTTGACTTTTCAAGAGAGATTGTCAGTCCTGCTCTTTTGAGTCTCTCTGCCACAATGCGTAACAGGCGGAAGTGCTCTGCCAATGTACTGGATGCGATGACGATGTCATCCAGATACACAAAGACAAACGGTTCCAGGTCGAACCCAAGAGCTTTGTCCATCAATCTTGCCATCGTGAAGGGCGCGTTCGTTAAGCCGAACGGCAGCACTTTGAAGCGAAATACTCCTTCGGTGGTTCGGAATGCGGTGAAATTGCGACTCTCCTCTTTCAGAGGGATCTGAAAGTAGGCGTCTTTGAGGTCTATCACTGAGAAGAACTTTGCCTTACCCAATCGTCGGAATATGTCTTGCATATTCCGCATTGGGTAAGTGTCCTTGACCGTCAGCTTATTAATTTTCCGTGAGTCTAAACAGACTCTCACCTTCCCATTTTTCTTGAGTACTGGCACCAGCGGATTGGTCCACGTACTGTAGCACTCCTCTATCGCATCTAGTCGTTTGAACCTCTCCACTTCTTCGTTGATTGCCTTCTGCACGTATGGTGAACATCTATACATTGGCGGATTTCGCGGCTTGGCCCCTTCCTGAAGCTCGATCTCGTGGGTGATCAAGTGTGTCCTGCCCAGTTTACCGCTTGACGTCATTTCAAAGCATCTAATCACCTCGGTGAGCTGTTTCCTTTCTGGCTCTGACAGTTCGTGTTCCGTTTCGATCGAATCCGGATCTGGAACGGAATCTACCGGTCCCTCGTATACTGGGATGTCCAGCGAATCGTCGTCTTCTGTCTTCTCTGGAGTTGGCGGATCCCCAGACGGTTCAATAGTGAAACATGTCGATTCGCTGCCACCAAGACCAACTGTTTCAAGCTCCTCCAAACCTCTACCCACGTCGATCATCGGTTTAATTCCGAAGCTTTCCCAAAAGTCTACCCCAAGGATTAAGTGTCGTGAAATTTGTGGTACTACAAGAGTGGGTACTACTTTAGTAAGCTTTTGTACGTGAACGGAATGTTCACGTACCCTAAACAACTGTACATCGAGCCATCAGCTGTCGAAACTTTAATGCAGCTGGCTGAATTTTTAAATTATATTTTTTGACCACTTCTAAGGAGTTGAGGATGCTAATCCCAGCCCCGAGTCCAGTAAAGCTTCGAGCTCTAACTCGAAAACCTTAACTTTAATGTGAGGACATTTTGTCCTGTGAAACTTTATGTGGTAAATCTGGGAAAATGGATTGTAATTTGTCCGCTGTTCGGGAATTTCCTTCTCAGTCGGGTTTGACGAATTCCCCGCATCGCCCCCGTTTATTCGTTTCCCTGATTGATTGCTGCAGCGTGTGAGCTATTTGCACATCGCTCGCAACTACGAATAGTCCTTCCTAGGTTCCCACATCCGTAACAAAATACAACTTTCGGCCGAGAACATTGTCTCCAACCGTGTCCCTGACCTTGGCAGTTCCAGCAGTTCAATGCCGTTGACGAATTTTGTGTCGTTCTCGTTGGTTGCTCTGCCGTCTGCCTAGTTGCTTGGGGGAAACTCCTATTCACCCGCGTGTTAATAGCGTTCACGGACTGGTCGCTGTCGTAGTCACTTCCACCTGCCTCTAAATGGTTGATTGCTCGGCGCTGAAACCCTGATGTCCCTTCCGTATTTTGGAACTGCAATTGGGGATCTGCTGCGTCTATACGGTAGTTCAATTTTGTCAATTGTTGCAGATCATTAACTTCCACGACTGAAATTTTGGACCTATAATGTTGTCTCATATTATCCCATATCACTTCGAACTTCCTTCGATTCGATAGTGGTTTGGATAATAATCGATTCAATTTTTCGATTTCCGTTACAAAAGCTATGAACGGTTCCCCTCTCAGCTGCTTCCGCTCGTGTATTTTGGAACGTATTCCCTGATCCTTATTGGGATTCCCAAACCGGTAGGAGATTGACGTTTCGAACGCTTCCCATGTGATCAGGTCATCGACAAACGTGAAAAACCAGTCTGAGGCGGCGCCTTCCAACAGCATATGGACGTCCCTCAGCAAAATTCCCTTGGTCACGCCCTCCCTCTCGGCGAGTTTTTTCGCCTTGTAGAGGAAGTTTTCAACAGTCATCGCTGAGCGTGGTTCCCCTGTAAATCTCAACTTCCATTTCTCTCGTGGCACCGAAATGTGCGTTGACGAATCTGTGGTATTCCCTTGTGGACCGTTCGGACCAGTCTCGACCACTGTATTCTGACCTCCATTCATAGTCAGTGGGACTTTCGGAATGGCTCCCTTTGGTCCCATCGGAATGTCCCCTCCTGGCGAACCACGACCTTGTTCCACGACAGATGGAGAATGCACGGGAAGTTGTAGACTAAGCTTCGAATTCCTTGTCTGCATATGTCCTCCACTGGCCTGGTCCAAATTCCCCTGAATGATGGTGTTGATCTGTGAAACTAATGGTGATTGCGGTGGACCGAACTGATACCGTGACATTACTTTTTCTATCATTTGAACCAACTCTCTCTTCTTTCGTTTTTCTTCTTCCCCATTTACCTGAATCCACTTGACCCTGTACCAATAGTGCAGTACCCGTGATTCGTATTTGGATTCCACTCTCTTTTCTAAAGCTTTCTCCAGATTCAAAATTCTACCTTCGATATGCGGATATTCACCAACAATGTTATAAGGTGAACGATAACTATGTCCATCTTTTTGGTCATTTTTGAATAGATTCCTCAAATGCCTCTGTTTCGCGTTCAAATCAAGCTCAAAAACTTCTCCAGGTTGGTTACGGATCTGGAGTTCAAAATCTAATTCCTCTTGGTTGAGGTCTTCTGCTCTAGGAAATACTCGACTCATTTTTATTATTTAGGAATAGTATTTTAGATTTAAATTATAGAGAAAATAGTAATTTGAATTGTGTATAAATTAGAAAATAACAAGAAAATGTATGTAACGCTATTATATAAACAAAAAAAAATAAATTAACAGTTAAATAAATATATAATGAACTATGAAACAAACAACAAACCAAGTCTAATGACAACAACAAAAATTTACGAAAGAAATACTACAAAAAAGCCTTGTATTGTTGGGCGCCAGTTATAACCGTACGCCGGACCGTCTTCCCCTTTTTAGGTAGGAAAGTACGATGGCTTATGCGCCACTCCCGGAGGAGACCATCGACCGTGTTGAAATGTGCCCGACCGTTGAGACCCTCTGAGGACGAAGGTTCCTTTTATCCCAATTAAGTATGGAAGACAGGTGGCTAACTTAAATTGCGCCTGTGAATAACGCTACTAGTAACGGCTTAATAAAATAATTGCCAGTTACCTGATTACAACCACCGGCCAGTGATGAGACTGTATGGAGGGGGTTTATCATCACTGGTAAAGCGACCAAATTTCCCCTCAACCCAATCGTGTCGAATTAGAGAGGTGCCCGGTAGGTTTCAGAGCCAACCTCCCAGTAGAAAAATACTACAAAAAACTACAACGAAAACGAACTACATTAAATACTCTCAACCAGTTTCACTTCATTCGGGACCACAAATAACAAGTAATTTACAAATGCGTTTAGTCGGCAGTGTTTATTGAAATTATTTCACGACATTGAAAGAACAGCGGAGCTTTTATCCCAACTTACTCGAGCTTTATTTTACCAACACTAGTGTTCTCTTCATTTCCACTGTTTCCTATCTCCTCGCTTCTACAGTTCTACACCTTTCCCATTAATGCCTTATTGGTCTGTCCCTAGCCTCCTATCGTGTGTGCTCTCCTGGTGTGGTTCACTCAACAGAAACGTGCAATTTTCTAACGCGCTACGCAAACGCAACGACTATTGTGCTTAATCGGCACTCAACATATTTCTCACGGCGAAGCCATGTCTTCGCCTAGCAACGGAATAGGGCTATGTTGCGGCAGAAAATCACATGCGCATGTATTTAGAAAGGAGTACTCACTTTGAATGGACGACTTACGCGGCGTCCATGTGCACTTGCGGACGATGGCGGCGAATTACTTGCTGATCGCCGGCGGGTCGGCGGCTTGCCTAGCGGTTGATGTTGCTACTGCTGTTTGTTGAACGGATGGGATGAATCTTACATCGCGGTTCGCCGGCGGGTCCGGGTCGGCGGTTGGGCTAGCTGGGCTAGCTGATGACGCTGCGACTGCGGTTGTCGCCTACGGATGACTTTGCTCCGGATAGAACTTACGGTCTCATCGATGGTTTGGCGCGACGCGGCACGTGCGTCGATGTCCGTCGGTCGTCACCAACGGAACGGAAAACGGTTGCCTTCTCTCTTCTTCTTCTTCTTCTTCTTCTTCTGTGATGCCCTGCCTAGGGCGCGCGTTGATTGGCGATCGCGTCCCTCTTCCGGCGTGCCCCGGGAGAACCTCGCAATCTGATGGTGGGGTCAAGAATGGCCTCGATGGTTCGGTGTGGGTTGTCGGGCGTCGTAGCGGCGTGGTCACGGATCTAAATACACGAGACGACCGTTGCACGTTGCACGTGTTAGCGCAATATTTCCACCAATAAATTGCACAATTTACCTGTCGTTATCAACCACCAGCACACACGATAACACACCGTTTAACTTTTGCACACACGACTAATAAGCTACGCTATCTGAGGGAAAGGTTTTAAAATTTAATTTCTTTGGGAAAGGCTTTATTGAAGATCCACTAATTGAAAACACTTAATGTGGCTTTTACCTTACACAAACTACCACGGCGCGAGAACACTTGGGCCACTCCTGCCTCTTCCACGGATCAGTTCGAAGTGAATCTGATCACTTCAATAATCCTCAGATTAACCGCCGAATTAATTTCGTCACCGGAAATCACGAAGGTAATTTCGCGATACCGACGGCTGCTCTCATGCTTCTATCAATCATTTTCGCGCATGTTCGCGTCTCTTCACACGAACAGCCTAAATTAGCCACCTTTCTGTCCATGTGAGAGGGACTTCGGAAAAGGTCAACAAATCTTCAAAGGAATCCAGGTCGATGCACGCCGAAGCTCATATGCAAATTTTGCGGGATCAAGCAATCTTGGGTGGCTTACGCAATTTGATTCCACGGTATCTCACCACCTGGCTTAGATCTCATTAACCATTTTATTGAGGGGAATGCAGAAAATGAACACAATGAACTATACCGCGGTGAATCTCCGTTTTTCTCATTAGGCTGGTTTATCTTTTTTTAATTCTCGAAATTTGTTCAACTTTAGTCTATTTAATTTATTGTAACCGTAAATATAAACGAAAACATGTAACAAGAAACTAAGAACAATAATAACAATTAGAATATTTACAATAATTGTAACGACCCGAAGGCTCGTTACAATGTGGGAAAATTATAAGCTGAGTTTTGGAAGCATTCGGGGAAATTTTCCATTTTTGCAAGTAAGTGGAAAAAATATCCAAACTTTTTTGCAATCTACTACAAATGACACGAAGGCTACGCCCTTTGGCTGAGAGACCTGTGTCATCTGCAAACAAGGATTTTTGACACCCTGGTGGTAAATCAGGTAAGTCAGAAGTAAAAATGTTATACAAAATGGGCCCCAGTATGCTGCCTTGGGGACACTAGCCCTTACAGGTAATCTATCAGATTTAGAATTCTGATAGTTTACCTGCACTGAGCGATCTGATAAATAATTTTGGATCAGTTTAATAATGTACAGAGGAAAATTAAAATTCATCAATTTTACAATCAAACCTTCATGCCAAACACTGTCAAATGCTTTCTCTATATCAAGAAGAGCAACTCCAGTCGAATATCCTTCAGATTTGTTGAGCCGAATTAAGTTCGTAACTCTTAATAACTGATGAATGGTTGAATGCCCATGGCGAAAACCAAATTGCTCATCAGCAAAAATAGAATTGTCATTAATATGAATCATCATTCTATTTAAAATAATCTTTTCAAACAGTTTGCTTATTGAAGAAAGCAAACTGATTGGGCGATAACTAGGAGCCTCAGCTGGATTTTTGTCCGGCTTCAAAATTGGAACAACTTTGGCGTTTTTCCATTTATCTGGGAAGTATGCCAATTGAAAACATTTGTTAAATAAATTAACCAAAAATGATAAAGAGCTCTCAGGAAGTTTTTTGATAAGTATATAGAAAATACCATCATCACCCGGGGCTTTCATATTTTTAAATTTTCTAGTAATAGATCTCACTTCATCCAAATTAGTTCCCAACGAAGGGTCAAAAACATTATCTTGGTTGAGAATGTCTTCGAAGCTTCGTGTGACCTGATCCTCAATTGGACTAGTGAGACCTAGACTAAAATTATGGGCACTCTCGAACTGCTGAGCAAGTTTTTGAGCCTTTTCGCCATTGGTTAATAAAGCAAGTTTGGCTTCGATCATATCTAGTGCAACGTCAAGTGACCGTCATCATTGGAGATCACTCATCCCATTGTTTTTCGAACGGCTCCGGAGTCCCCCAAGGAAGCACGCTGGGTTCATTGCTGTTTTCGCTCTTCGTGAATGACGTACCTTTTATCCTGCAGCGTGGAGGCCTGCTGTTGATATTTGCAGACGATCTCAAATTATACATCGTTATTCGAAATCTGGCGGACTGCCAAGAATTGCAGAAGCTCCTGGATTTATTCAAATGTTGGTGTGAGCGTAATATGATGGTCCTGGCTGTTTCAAAGTGTTACGTAATAAGCTTTCATCGCACTGCCGAAACCGTGGTTTTCGATTATAGTATCGCAGGAACAACTTTACAACGTGTGGATCATGTTAAAGATCTAGGCGTCGTGTTGGATGACAGGCTAACTTTCAGACGCCATTTTTCAACTACGATCGACAAAGCGAATCGCCAGCTTGGTTTTATTTTTAAAATCTCAAATGAATTCCGCGATCCTTTATGCTACAAAGCCTTGTACTGCTCATTGGTACGCTCTCAACTCGAATTTGCTTCTGCTGTCTGGAATCCATATCAAGCTATTTGGACTGCTCGGTTCGAAGCTGTGCAACGCAAGTTCGTACGATATGCCCTGCGCCATCTCCCATGGACGGACCCGCTGAATTTACCACCGTATGCTGATCGCTGTAGTCTGCTGGGGCTAGATGCTCTTGATAAGCGGAGAAACGTGGCGCAAGCCGTTTTCATCGCCAAACTTCTGTTATCCGAGTACGACGTGCCAGATTTGTTGGAAACAATTCCATTGTATGCACCCTCACGATCCCTTCGACCTCGAGATTTGCTCTTTGAAGAAAGGCATAACACTAATTATGCTGCCAATAGCTACTTTGTCGCTATGATCCGCCATTTCAACGAGGTGTCGGACCAATTCGACTTCAACATCAGTTCATCCGCGTTTCGTCAACGGCTAAACAGATTTTTATCAACTGACCTTTAGTTTTAAGTTTTCATGTAGACGACACAGTCAGTTGAAATAAGCAAAATAAATAAATAAAATTTTATTTCCCTCTTTAAGCGCTGGAATTGGCTTTTGAGGTTTTTTAATATTTTTCGTTAATTTCCAAAAGAATTTCGAACTGGGATCCAACTTCGAGACATTATTCTCAAAGTTGGTATTTCTCAGAAAAGCGAAACGTTTTTTAATTTCATTTTGCAAATCTCGCCAAATAACTTTCAACGCGGGATCGCGAGTTCTTTGGTATTGCCTTCGCCTCACATTTTTAAGACGGATCAGTAGCTGAAGATCGGCGTCAATAATAATGGAGTTGAATTTAATTTCACATTTAGGAATTGCAATGCCTCTGGCTTCGACAATTAAATTTGTCAAAGATACGAGAGCATTATCAATATCACTTTTGGTATCGAGAGGAATATCAACATCAAAATTCCTATCGATATACGTTTTATATAAATCCCAATCAGCCCTATGATAATTAAAAGTAGAGCTGATTGGATTATAAATAACTTCTTGTGAGATTTCAAATGTCACAGGAAGGTGATCAGAGTCAAAGTCAGCATGAGTTACCAATTGGCCACACAGCTGACTTGAATCCGTTAAAACCAAATCAATTGTCGAAGGATTTCGAGTGGATGAAAAACAAGTTGGGCCATTGGGATATTGAATAGTATATTATCCCGCAGAACAATCTTCAAATAAAATGTTGCCGTTGGAATTGCTTTGGGCATTATTCCATGAACGGTGTTTGGCATTGAAGTCACCAATTACGAAGAATTTTGATTTGTTGCGAGTCAGAATTTGAAGATCAGCTTTCAACAAATTCTTTTGCTGCCCATTGCATTGAAAAGGCAAATAGGCTGCAATGAAGGAAAATTGACCAAAATTTGTTTCAACAGGAACTCCCAAGGTTTCAAAAACTTTGGTTTCAAACGAAGAAAATAATTTATGTTTGATACGTCTATTAATGACAATGGCGACCACACCACAGGCGCTGTCAAGACGATCATTTCTGTAGATAAAATAATTTGGATCTCTTTTAATGGAGAGTCCGGGCTTTAAATAAGTTTCTGTTATAATGGCAATATGCACATTATGAACTGTTAGGAAGTTGAATAATTCATCTTCCTAACCCTTTAGAGAGCGGGCATTCCAATTTAGAACTTTCACACAATTATTTAGATCCATTAAAACGGAGTAACAATTTTTTGTGTGTACTTTATACCAACCTGAACAGTTTCTGGTATGGTATTTGCTTTGAACATTGCATCAATCATGCTATGCAATTGTTCAGTTAAAAAATCAAAGTCGGAAGCTGTCATGCTACCTGAATCGGCAACATGACCATTATTTTCCGTTGGGACATGGGAATAAACCTCATTTTGAGAAGATAAATTTTGTCTACCAGCAGCGATGTTTGCATACGTAGGTACATTCGAAAAATTGGAATTTACTGAAGTGCTTGCTACCCGTTGACGAGCGGCAAAATTTGTTTGTGAATTGTGGTGGATATGAATTGCTCGACCGGTAACTGGTTTCGAAATTTGAGCGTTTGAAAATTTCTACCCGTCGAATCTGGGATCCGATTGGAATTTCCGTCATCAATTTTGCACGGGAATTCAAAACTTTTGCGTGAAGGGCATTCCCAGAGGATTTATGATTGCCCCCACAATTTGCACATTTAAATTTATTGGAATCTTCTCTCCCAGGACATGCGTCCTTGGCGTGAGAGGTTCCACCACAAATCATGCATTTAGCATCCATGTGACAATGTTTGGTTCCATGACCCCACTTTTGGCATTTACGGCACTGGGTGGGGTTTGAAATTTCCCCAGGCCTACGGGAAATGTTCCCATGTAACACGGACATGGGACATAATACAGGCCTTTCCAAACTTTTCATATTATTTAGTTCACTTTTGTTAAAATGAACTAAATAAAATTCTTGAGAAATGCCCCTCTGGGAAGTACCAGAGTGGGATTTCTTTTTCATCTTAATTACTTGGACTGGTGAAAATCCAAGTAATTGAGAAATTTCAATTTTAATCTCATCCAGTGATTTATCATCACTGGGGAGACCTTTCAAGACGACTTTGAACAATCGCTCAGTTTTGTCGTCGTATGTGAAGAATTTATGGCGCTTCTCAGTTAAATACTGAAAAAGACGTTTGCGATCGTCAAAGGATCCCGGCAAAACGCGGCAATCACCCTTCCTAACAATCTGAAATGAAACCTTGATCCCCTGAAGGTTACTCAAAATCTCATTCCGGAAGCCAGAAAACTCGGCAACAGATACCACAATTGGCGGAATCCTTTGCTTTTTCGCATGAATCGAATCACCTGGGCTAGAGGTATATTCGATTCGCTCAATTTCATCATTAATCAAATCGAACTGATTGCTCAGTTCGATTGGAGAAGAATTACTTCCGATATTAGAGTTAGAAGGAATATATGAATTCTCCAGCTTCCTTCTATTTTTTCCGCGCTTTGGCAGGACGGTCTTGAAACATTGTTTCTTTGAAGGAAGTGGAGAATTCAGAGACTCCCCCTTCCTCTTGTTTTATTAATGCTCATTGCTGAGCGTGGAGACGTGACCTTCTAAGAGGTTTTTTCCCAGAACGGTGTCCCTGCAGGATTACCACCGCTTGTCGGAATTTTACTTCCGCAAACGGGTCCAACGTAAAACGAAGGCACGGGTCCTTGCAAAGATCGTAACGGGATCAGTGGGTACAAATAGCGCTAAGAAGCACCGTTGAAATTAAAATAGCTTCGGGTAGTATTAATAACTTCCTTCCGCAAAGAGAGAAAGAACCGCACAGCACGAAAGCACGATGCGGTCTGAATTTCTTTTTTTTTTGCATTATCGCGAACAATCGCGTAATGTAAAAGAAGGAATGATCTTCTTTTTTGCATTGCTCCGAACAAACGCGTGCTTTAAAAGAAGGCATCATCAGCCCTTTTTTATTATCCCGAGTTATTGCGTAATTTAAAAGAAGGAGTATCCTCCCCTTTTGCATTTCACCGAGCAAACGCGTGATATAAAAGAAAAGCCATATCACGTGTTTCGTATGTCTCAAGCAACCGTTTGATTAAAAAAAATGATGCGAACAAAAACTCATAAAAATAGAATTGCCTTTACTTACACTTTTTGGGGAATAATACGTTCTGAGGAATGGTCTCCTCGGAATTAGTAAATATATCCTGGGAAAAAGATTCAAATGGTACGGTTTTCGACAGACAGTTTTCCGGGAAATTGTAAAGAACCTAAATCTTTGATAAGAACATCAATTATTAAAGTGTAGTCATCTAAACTGAAAGAACAGCCTATGCTATGCTATGCAAATGAAGGGAAAAATCATATTGTAATTATAACTTACATAAATGCCAATAACAACTTTTCTGAAAGAATTGTAATTTTTCTGAGTATACATATATTGTTTTTAATCAATTATGCCAAAGGACCATTATGTCAAACGGCTATTACGCCAAACGACTATTATGCCAAATTAGTTTATGCCAAACGACTTTATGCCAAACGGCGTACCCCCGAAGCAGCTGAAGCAGCCAAGAAGCAAAAGAGGAGAGGAAACCGCTACTGCGCTATGGTAACCTTAGACGTGAAAAATGCGTTCAACAGTGCCAGCTGGGAAGCAATAGCCAGCTCCCTACACAGAATGGGGGTTCTAGGCTACCTGTGCAGAATTCTGAAGAGGTACCGTCAACTGGGGGGAAGATGATCATTGAGGTGAAGATGATCATTTGATGTGTCAGTCAAAAGTGTCAAATTTTTTTATGAAACGGTAGTCAACAATATTCTCCGTTCAAGTAATGTTACCGCTAGGTAGAAATCCTAGTTTTTCGATTATAATCATGAAAATGTATTTTGTGGAAGAAAGAGAGAGATAGTCATAAATGACGCTATTTTCGTTTCAAATATTGACTTCGTAGACTTCTTTACGTAGTAAATTCAACATTCATACAAATAACGTAGTGTATTTTGACTACTAGGTCATAATGATTTTAGTAGAGCTGTCTTGATCAACTTCACCCCAAACCAGATTACTCAAAAAATGAGTGATAATTTAATTTATTTTAATAAATGCGAACGCATTTCAGAAAACTAAAGTTGTTGATTATTGCAATGTATAGCAGTACATGTTTTGAAAATATTTGTTTCGATTTAAAATGTAAACGCACATTGTTATTGCATGTTTTCTCTTAAAAATGATCATCTTCCCCCAGTTGACGGTACTTCGAGAATAGGACGTTGATCTACGAAACACACGAAGGTCTGAAGAGAATAGGCATAACAGCGGGTGTTCCCCAAGGCTCCATTCTGGGGCCGACGTCGTGGAACGCGATGTACGATGGGCTGTTGCAGCTAACACTACCAAGAGGTGTGAAGATCGTTGGGTTTGTGGACGACGTGGCTCTCATGGTATTCGGTGAAACAATAGAAGAGGTAGAAGTACGAGCAGGGCAGGCGATAGAAATAATCGAAAACTGGATGTGCGGGAAAAAGCTGGCATTGGCCCATCACAAAACCGAAGTGATGATGATCAGCAACCGAAAGGCAGTACAGCATAGTACGATTACGGCCGCAGAAGCCAACATCGCCTCAAAGCGAGAGGTAAAGCACCTCGGGGTAATGATCGACGACCGGCTCAATTTCAATAGCCACGTTGATTATGCTTGCGAGAAGGCAACTAAAGCGATCACAGCGTTGACCAGAATCATGTCAAACAGTTCCGCGATTAGTAGCAGTAAGAGAAGACTCCTGGCCAGCGTATCTACGTCAATTCTCAGATACGGAGCTCCTGTCTGGGCGGCTGGTGTAATCACGAGGAGGAACCTTACTCGGCTCAATAGCACCTATAGGCTGATGGCCATGAGAGTGGCAAGTGCATTGTACCATATCGATGGATGCGGTCTGTGCCATAGTAGGAATGACCCCCATAAACATCTTATTGGAGGAGGACTGTGAGTGCTACAGACTGCGAGGAACGGTTGGTGCTCGCATGATTGCGAGAGCCGATTCGATGAGGAAGTGGCAGCTGGCTTGGGACAGTAGTTCGAAAGGAAGGTGGACATATCGGCTCATTCCGAACCTGTCGCTGTGGGTGGACAGAAAACACGGGGAAGTGAACTTCTTCCTGACACAATTCTTGTCGGGCCATGGATGTTTTCGGAAGTATCTGCACAGATTCGGACACGCAGAGTCCCCCCTTTACCCGGCCTGTCCGAACTGCGAGGAGACACCGGAGCACATGTTTTTCGACTGTCCTCGATTCAGGACAGAGCGAAGTGTGCTCTCAGTAGGCAGCGCTAGTAATATAAACCCCGAGAACATCGTGCAAGAAATGTGCAAGAATGAGAATACGTGGAACGAAATAGGAAGAGCGGTAACGCAGATCATGAAATCGCTGCAGCGAAAATGGCGTGAAGACCAGATGGTATCTGGAAGCGATCATAATAGCACGGTCGGTTACGGGAAGCTTCCGCCCTTCGGGGAACTTCCTGTCGGGGTAGGATAGATCCGCCGCCGGGGACTTTCTGAGTAGATCGCGATCCATTTGGGAGCTTAATGGCTCCAGAATACAGAAGATTGGTTTCGAAAAGCTTCCGCCGCCGAGGAGCCTTTAGTCGGAGTAGGCTAGATCCGTCATCGGGGACTAGGCCGAGTAGAACGTGACACGTTGGTAGCACTGGTTTCGGGTCGTCGGAGCACCATTGAACCGGACGCTATGCTCCACCTGGAATCTCTGGATCGACTTCGGCACTCGGACCGGTCACTCGCTGAAATAAGAAAGGCCTCCAGTCCTGCGCTGATCTGGAAAACACCAGAAATGTTAAAAGTGGTAAAAATATTCAACAAGTCTTACACACAAGCGAGTCGTCGGTTCCGAGGGAAATTCCACGTCGGGAACTCCCTGTCGGAGTAGGATAGATCTGCCGCCGGGGATCATCCGAGTAGCCCGCGATTTAGCTGGGAGCTAAATGGCTCAACGAAAAAGTGCAGCAAAAAGTCAAGAAAACTATGCTGGGAACCGAACGGCTCAATGATAACAAATGTTCCGTTCGAGGGAGTTTCCGCTACCGGGAAGCTTCTAGTCGGAGTAGGCTAGATCCACCGCCGGGGACTATGCCGAGTAGTTCGTGACGCGTCGAATAATCGGCTTTGGGTAGTCGAAGCGCCAGTGAACCGGACGTTATGCTCCACCCGGAATCTCTGGACCGACTTTGGCATCCAACCGGTTTCCCGTTGAAGTGAGAAAGTGCCTCGGACTATCTAGGTGAGACATTAGTGTTGGACACGCAATAAACTTCCACGGGTCGTCGGTTTTCGGGGAAGCTCTCGCCGCCGGGGGACTTCCCGTCGGAGTAGGATAGATTCGCCGCCGGGGACTATCTGAGTAGGCTGCGAGCACGTCGAGAGCTAAATGGCTCAAAGATGCAGTGGTGCTGAATGGCATGAGGAAGAGAGACAGTGAGCGTCAAAGATTAAGAGACGCGCAAACCGAATAAAAAATGCTTCGATGAGAAAAATGTAGCGAACTAGCTGTGCTTGCTAGAGGCTGAACACGTGAAGTGCATGAGCACAGCCCCCTCCGAAGTATTGACATCCAGTAAGTCCCGGGGGGAACAGGGCATGTGAAGAGAGGGTAACTCAAGTAACCTTCTGTTACTTGAGTGGGTTTAGTGGGTTCGGCGGGCCGGCCTTCTGTCGACCGCGCCAACCCCACTCCCTGAGTGATAATTTCAGGTGTCTGTAAGCAGATTTGCCTTCATCACTCTATAAAAACACACACACACACACACACACACACACACACACACACACACACACACACACACACACACACACACACACACACACACACACACACACACACACACACACACACACCAAAGAGATGGAGAGATGCTTCAAATGCATGGCGTTTGGACACCAGGCGCGAAACTGCAAAGGTCCGGATAGATCCGGTCTATGTAGAAAATGTGGCGAAGAAGGACACGTTGCTAGGGACTGTACGAAGCAACCGCGATGCCTGCTCTGCAAACCGGAGGACGGAAACGACCATACGACTGGGTGGCTTCCAATGCCCTGCCTACAAAAAAGCGATGGTGGCTCGAGATTAATGGAGATCATCCAGTTAAATCTCAATCATTGCGACACCGCACAGCAGCTGTTGTGGCAGTCGACAACAGAAGCAATGTGCGACGAGGCAATTATTGCTGAGCCGTATCGAATCCCTTCTGACAACGACAACTTGGAGGCGGATGCTGCGGAGCTTGCGGCTATCTAAGTGATGGGCAGATTCCCTATCCAAGAGGTGGTAGACAGCTCTAACGAAGGTTTTGTTGTCGCCAAAATCAACGGGATCTTCGTGTGTAGCTGCTACGCACCCCCACGGTGGACTTTAGAGCAGTATAACAGGATGCTCGATGCACTCACGGAGAAGCTGATCGGCCTTAAACCCGCAATCATCGGAGGCGACTTCAATGCTTGGGCAGTGGATTGGGGAGCAGGCTGACCAACGCCAGAGGTTACAGTTTGCTGGAGGCGCTTGCAAAGCTGGAAGTCAGACTGTGCAACGAAGGTACCGTTAGTACATTTCGCAGAGACAGCAGGGAGTCCATCATTGACGTGACGTTTTGCAGCCCGTCGCTGGTGAGAAACATGAACTGGGGAGTTTGTGAGGACTACACTCATAGTGATCGCAAGCTATCCGGTATAGTGTTGGAACACGGCTACCGACGACGCGGAGAGATAAGGACTACCGGGCGAAGATGGAAAACGAAGGACTTTGACAAGGAGCTTTTCATCGAAGCACTTCGAGTTGACAGCGGCGCAATAAATCTGGAAGCAGATGAACTGACGGAAACGTTAGCGAGGGCTTGCGATGCGTCGATGCCAAGAAAACTGGAGCCATTAGACAGCCGACGCCCAAATTACTGGTGGAACGAATCTCTTGCCAATCTTCGTGCTGCCTGTCTCAGGGCCAGGAGACGTTTTCAGAGGGCAAGGTCTGAAACGGTAAGAGAAGAACGTAAGATAGTTTTCCGGGAAGCTAGAGCGGCTTTCAAACGGGAGATCAAAGTCAGCAAGTCCAACTGCTTCAAGCAGTTGTGCCTAGAAGCTGACGCTGATCCTTGGGGCAATGCTTATCGGGTGGCAATAACGAAAATCAAGGGTCCAGCGACGCCAGCGGAGATGTGTCCGGACAAGCTGAAGATCATCGTGGACGGTCTTTTCCCGCAACATGATTCTACGATGTGGCCGCCTGCACCGTACGAAGATGAAGACCGTGTCACCATTGCAGGTATGCAAGTCTCCAACGACGAGCTGTCATCAGTGGCGAAAGGTCTGAAGAAGAAGAAAGCTCCGGGTCCGGATGGAATTCCAAACGTGGCTTTAAAAACTGCGATACTGGCGTTTCCAGATTTGTTCAGGATGGTGCTGCAGAAATGCCTAGCAGATGGTTACTTTCCGAATAAGTGGAAGATTCAGAAACTGGTGTTACTGCCGAAACCAGGAAAACCGTTGGGGAATCCAGCTTCGTATAGGCCCATATGCCTGCTGGATACACTGGGGAAGCTTCTGGAAAGGATTATCCTTAACAGGCTGACGCAGTTCACGGAGGGTGAGATCGGCTTGTCGGAGAAGCAGTTTGGATTCCGAAAAGGCAGATCGACGGTGGATGCAATTAAGGCGGTCGTTGAAGTTGCAGAGAAAGCATCCAAGAAAAAGAGGTGCGGCAATCGGTTCTGCGCCGTAGTAACAATTGACGTCAAAAACGCGTTCAACAGTGCCAGCTGGGGAGGCCATCGCCGTCGCGCTGCATGGAATGCGGGTTCCTGGCTATTTGTAGAATCGCCAGAGCTACTTCGAAAACCGGATTCTGGTCTACGATACGAACTCGGGGCAGAAGTCGATTAGGGTTACGGCGGGTGTTCCGCAAGGCTCCATACTTGGCCCAATGCTGTGGAACGTTATGTACAACGGAGTGCTAAAGCTGAAGTTGCCCAAAGGCGTGCAGATCTTCGGATTCGCGGATGATGTCGTTCTAACGATAACCGGAGAGTCGCTGGAAGAGGTAGATATGCTGGTGGCGGAGACGACCGACGCAGTTGAAAACTGGATGAATGAAGTCAAGCTGCAGCTTGCTCACCTAAAACGGAAGTGATGCTGGTCAGCAACTGCTGCCGAATCATACAGCGAATGCAGATTATCGTCGGAGAGCACGACATACCGTCCGTGCGGGCTTTGAGACATCTAGGAGTGATGATCGACGACCGTTTGAATTTCAACACTCATGTCGACTATTCCTGCGAGAAGGCGGCAAAGATGGTCAGTGCGCTTGCTAGGATCATGCCGAACGTTGGCGGACCGAGAGGCAGCTGTAGGCGTCTTCTGGCGACCGTATCATCCTCAATACTTAGGTACGGCGTTCCAGCCTGGGGAGCTGCGCTCAAGACGAAACGTAATCGCAGGAAGTTGAATAGCGTGTTTCGTCTAATGGCCATTCGAGTGGCGAGTGCGTACCGAACAATTTCGTCAGAGGCAGTTTGCGTTATCGCAGGGATGATTCCAATCTGCATAACCTTAGCAGAGGATATCGAGTGCTACCAACGGAGAGGTACCAGAAATGTGAGGGAGGCGATGAGACTGGACTCAATGGTGAAGTGGCAGCAGGAGTGGGACAATGCAGACAATGGAAGGTGGACCCACCGGCTCATCCCCAATGTGTCGACGTGGGTGAACAGGGAGCATGGAGAGGTGAACTTTCACCTCACTCAGTTCCTATCCGGACACGGTTGTTTCCGCCAATATCTGCACCGATGTGGCCATGCGTCATCGCCATTCTGCCCGGCGTGCATCAACGTAGAGGAGACTCCAGAGCACGTGTTATTCGATTGTCCGAGGTTTGCGGAAGCACGTAGAGGAATGCCTGCCCTAAGCGTGGACAACATCGCAGAGCGAATGTGTCACGATGAAGATACGTGGAATGTGGTAAGCAGAGTCGTGAGGCAAATATTGTCAGAGCTGCAGCGTAGATGGAGAAGGACCAGCAAACAAGCGTCGGCTCGGAGGAAAATCCAGCATAGTGAGCAGTGTTGGCCTCAGGTCGTCGGGGCGCCGGTGAACCGGAAGTTTTCTGCCAACCGGAATCGTCGGACCGACTTCGGCACTCGATCAGTCAACCTGCTGAAGAAAGAAGAAAGAAGAAGGAAGTGCTTCGGGTATGTAGGGCACCGCCAGTGCGGACGTCATCCACCACCGGAACTGCCGGACCACCTCCGAACCCGAAGACGAAGTTGGCGCAATGCGCGAAAGCGTCCCTGCGATAGCCGCCGGTAGTCGGGGCAGCATCAGTGCGGATGTTTGCTTCACCGGAGCTGGTGGAACACCCTCGACGCCGGGGAAGTCAGGAGGATTCGAGTGAGGAAGTTTGCGGCACGACCGCCGAGGGACCGAGACAATGTAGCAGTGGATCTCAGCAAGCCAGTCGGCGAACTAGCCTAAGCTAGGGGCCGGAATTTTAGAAGAAGTGCATGAGCACAGCCCCCCCCGAAGTAGTCGCAGCATCCAGTGGTCCCGGGGGGATCGAGGCAAGGAGGATAAGGGACCCGGTTTATCCGGGAGGCACATTTTTAGCAGGTCGGGAGGAGCCCATCCCTGTTCGCCTTCGAGCATAGTGTGGATGCTCGAGGTGTCTGTCGCGCAGATTTTTGATGGCCTTTAACCCTTGTAAAAAAAAAAAAAAAAAACACACACACACACACACACACACACACACACACACACACACACACACATACACGGGCAGCAGGGACTTTGTCCAAGGGCTTGACGACCCCTCCTTATGGCCACTGTGAGTTAGGGGGCCTGTCTTGGACGTGGTGGGGTTTGACAGTGGGCTCTGTTGAACCTCTATAAAAAGCTGCATGTGTCTGCAAGCAGGCCCAAACACAGCGACCGTGCGCCGCTCAAAGCACACAAGCCCAACAGGTGTGCCAGTAAGATCCTGATTATGGTATACTGGTCACGGCAAACGACATTGGACGATTCTCGGTTTTTGGATAGGATTAGGCGTATATGGGCTGACAGTCGAGCTATTCTGTTTCCTGAGTAAAAAAGAGTGACATCTTTTTGAAATGGCAAGCTGGCTAATGGTTCGTCTGCCTCCGTTCCGGTAAACAACCTGGCAGGCCTCCGGTAACGCTCAACACTTGTCACCTATACCGGTGGGTAGTAGATTCAGATGCACCATTCCTGATTTACGCCGATCCGGCTCTGAACACGGTGTTATAAGGCACCGGAGTCAACCCTTGCATGGACCTCACTGTTTACAAAGGCACCCATGGGATCACAAGAGGCGACTATCTACAACAGGTAGAGATAACGGCCCGGAGGGGGGACCCTTTTAACATGGAAACAAATTCTACAATCAACGAAGGAGCAGGCGGTGCGAATGTGTTCGCAAAGAGTGGGAGGCTGCAGCGATCTCTAGTGATGGCGCAGGCAGCAGTAGCAAGTACCAGCAGCATGGCCAAGGCTGCTGAGAACCAGGCAAGTCAACATGAGCTAGGATCCGGGAATAGGGTGTCCACCCCAAAATCGGAAAGTAGTGCTACTCAGGAGGAGCTGCAACTTGGGAGGTCCAACCTGATGGAGGTGCGGAAGCGAGTCAACGAGCTCTATGGCTTCGTGAAGGACAAGCACAATGTTCACACGAAGATCAAGCTTCTAGTGACGAGCATCAAGTCCGCCGTTAAATCTGCTGAGCACGAACAGAACGCGCTCAAAAGAAGAGCGGAAGCAGCTGAAAAGGCACTAAAAGATGCAGCGGAGCATACAACAGTCGAGGCACTGCAAACACCAATGAGCTCCCGAAATACTCGCACGGAGAAGCGAAGCAGGGACTCTCCAGGAGAGCAGGAAATCCCGAAGAAGCAGCGGAACGTGCAAGATTGTGCTAGCGTACTGGAGGAAGGCGTCAAGAACGGTGATTGGCAAACCGTGGAAAGTCAGCGGGAGAAGAGAAAGAAGCAGAAGGATTACGTGGAAAAGAAGAAGGAGCAGAAAAAAAACATCGCTCTTCTCGTGAGCGGGTCAAGGTGGACGCCTTGATAGTCGAAGTGAGCGACAAGACGACATACGCAGCGATATTACGGAAGATGAGAGAAGACCCGGTGCTCAAGGACTTGGGTGAAAAAGTGGTGCGGACTAGGCGTACTCAGAAGGGGGAATTGCTGTTCGAGCTGAAGAAGGATCCCACGGTCAAGAGCTCGGCCTTCCGGGAGCTCATTGCCAATTCCTTAGGTAGTGAAGGAAACGTAAGGGCTTTAACGCAGGAGGCCGTGGTCGAATGCAGAGACCTGGACGAGATCACTACGATAGACGAACTGAGGGATGCACTGACCTCACAATGCACGCTGGGCGAAGTTCAGATGACCATTCGGTTGAGGAAAGCGTACGGTGGTACACAAATAGCAGCGATACGACTACCGGTAGACGCCGCCAACAAAATGGTGGAGGTGGCCAAGGTGAAGGTCGGATGGTCTATGTGTCCGTTGAGACTCACCCCTCGAATCACCAAACAGATGGAGCGATGCTTCAAATGTATGGCATTTGGACACCAGGCGCGAAACTGCAGTGGCCCAGACAGATCTGGTCTTTGTAGGAAATGTGGTGGAGAAGGACACGTTGCTAGGGACTGCACGAAGCAACCAAGATGCCTGCGCTGCAAACCGGAGGATGGAAACGACCACATGACGGGTGGCTTCCAATGCCCTGCCTACAAGAAGGCGATGGCGGGCCGAGATTAATGGAGATCATCCAGTTGAATCTCAACCATTGCGACACCGCACAGCAGCTGTTGTGGCAGTCGACAGCAGATTGCTGAGCCGTACCGGATTCCTTCTGGCAACGGCAACTGGGTGGCGGATGCTACGGGGATTGCGGCTATCCAAGTGATGGGCAGATTTCCTATCCAAGAGGTGGTAGACAGTTCAAGCGAGGGTTTCGTAATCGCCAAAATTAACGAGATCTTTGTGTGTAGCTGTTACGCACCCCCAAGGTGGACTTTGGAGCAGTATAACCGGATGCTGGACTCACTCACGGAGAAGCTGATCGGCCAAAACCAGTGATCATCGGAGGCGATTTCAATGCTTGGGCAGTGGATTGGGGAAGCAGACTGACTAACGCCAGAGGTTACAGTTTGCTGGAGGCGCTGGCTAAGCTGGAAGTAAGATTGGGCAACGAAGGTACCGTTAGTACATTCCGCAGAGATGGTAGGGAGTCCATCATCGATGTCACGTTCTGCAGTCCGTCGATGGCGAGGAACATGAACTGGAGAGTTTGTGAAGAATATATCCATAGCGATTACCAGGCGATCCTATATAGTGTTGGAACGCGAACGCCGACGGTACGACGGAATATAAAGTCTAGTTGACGAAGATGGAAGACGAAGGACTTCGATAAGGATCTTTTTATCCAAGCACTTCGAGCGGACAGCGACGCTACAAACCTTGACGCATACCTGCTGACGGAAACGCTAGCGAGGGCTTGCGATGCGACGATGACGAGGAAATTGGAGCCAAAGAATAGCCGGCGGCCAAGTTACTGGTGGAACGAAAATCTTGCCAACCTTAGCGCTGCCTGTCTCAGAGCTAGGAGACACGTTCAGAGGGCACGGTCTGAAATGGTCAGAGAGGAGCGAAAGATAGTTTTCCGTAAAGCTAGAGCGGCTTTCAAACGGGCGATCCAAATCAGCAAGTCTAACTGCTTCAAGGAGTTGTGCCGGGAAGCTGACGTAGATCCTTGGGGTAACGCTTATCGAGTTGTGACAAAGAAGATCAGGGGTCCAGCGACGCCAGCCGAAATGTGTCCGGACAAGCTGAAGATCGTCGTGGACGGTCTTTTCCCGCAGCATGGTTCTACGACGTGGCCACGTACGCCGTACGAAGATGAAGACCGAGTAACCGCTGCAGGTATGCAAGTCACCAATGACGAGCTATTATCAGTGGCGAAAGGTTTGAAGATGAAAAAAGCTCCGGGTCCGGATGGAATTCCAAATGTGACTCTAATCCTCTAATCCGCGATTTTGGCGTTCCCGGATCTGTTTAGGATGGTGCTGCAGAAGTGTTTAGTAGACGGTAATTTTCCGGACAGGGCTGCGAAATGGTGAGTTGACATCCGGGAAGGGGCGCCTAACATAGCCCTGGTCCTCACAAGTTCGAATACTCACGCTTCCACGGGTCTTCCGATGACAATTGACCGCCAGCTAAGGGTTTTTTAGCTGGTAGTGCAGCCTGGGCACTGTTGTCCTTCTGACATTAGCTAGAGTGAGAGGGTGCGTCCTGTGGGGTCTGCCTAGGATGTGGTGGGGTTCGACAGTGGGCTCTGTTGAACTTCTATAAAAAGCTGCATGTGTCCCCAAGCAGGCTCTATCAAAGCGACCGTGTGCCGCTCAAAGCGCACTAGCCTAGTCCTGGTGTTGGGAGGGACTTTAAACAAATTGACCCGACTGACCGAGCGTCTGTTCACCAAGGAGGTGCGGCTCCAACAGCGTCTGTTCTGGCATCCAGCGGCTGACTATGAAATGCTATTCCCCGGAAGCTATACCTAAGATGGCAGCCCTATCCCGGTGGATAGGGAACCTTGGGCCAACAACCTACTGTTCCCGAAACATCAATTTGTTCGAGAATCCGATAATAAAAGAATACGGACTGATTTTACGGCGACGACTCTTAGCGCGAAACAACGGACAAGAATAGGAACATGGAACGTTTTAACCCTAGCCCAGCAGGGTAAATTGGCACAACTTGCCAATGAGACACGCCGCATGAAGCTTGAGATCCTGGGACTGAGTGAAGTCCGTTGGCCAAACTTTGGAGAACACAGAACGCCTTCGGGACAAGTTCTGCTATACTCTGGTTTACGAGGTGACACGCTCCCCGGCATCGCAGAGTTGGCTTCCTACTAAGCGCTCAGGTACACTCTGCACTTATGAAGTGGGAACCTATAAGTGAAAGGATAATCGTTGCCAGATTTAGAACACGGGTCCGAAACCTCACTATAATCCAATGTTATGCGCCAACCGATGCTGCTGATCTGCAAGACAAAGAGAACTTCTACAGTCAACTCAATGCCGTCGTAGATGAAATTCCGAAGGGTGATATCAAGATCTGTTTGGGCGACTTCAATGCGAAGATCGGATCCGACAACTCGAACCATGAGCGCATTATGGGACGCCATGGTCTCGGAGAAATGAGCGAAAACGGAGAGCTGTTCGCAGAATTTTGTGGTAATAACGACATGGTGATCGGGGGATCGCTCTTCCCTCATCGACCGGTTCACAAGGTCACGTGGGTCTCCCGTGACGGCTTTACAGAAAATCAAATCGACCACATCTGCATCAGCCGAAAATGGAAACGGAGCCTTCTTGATGTTCGGAATAAACGTAGTGCCGATATCGCGTCTGATCATCACCTCCTCATCGGCGAAATACGCCTGCGCATTGCGCGGATTCGTCGGCAGGAGGAAAGAGTTGGACGACGATTCAACACACGCTGACTGGAAGATGCCACGGTGAAACGGTCCTTCGTTGAAGAACTGGAGACGCGTGCTGCAGATATTCCGGAAGGTGGCAGGGTGGCAGAGATGGCATACTCCCCAGTGCGTATCAAGAGCAAGAGATTTCGCGCACAGCACACATTTACTTTCAGTGAGAGAGAGAGTGCGCGCTGTTATGTTTCTCAACTCAAACGATACGCACGATCCCGGCTATTCCACACAGTTCGCATCGAATGTGTGCGAAAGCAAAAGTGAGAAGGAGCCAAAAATCCACGCACAGCAGATAAAATAAAATAAGAGCACAGTTAAGCACGCAGCGCTGAGTGCGCAGAGCAGAGTACGCAGATCACACTGCGCTTAGCTATGTTTGAGATAAAGAGTAGAGTTCGTTCATTGCAGAAGACGGAAGATGTCTAATGAAGTCACTGCGATAATGAAATGTTATATGAATGGAAGTATAATAAGCTACAAAACGGTGGATTTGGTGTTACACGGTTAGAAGACTTTAACCATTAGGAGCTGTTCACAAATTACGAACGGGAGAGATCACACCGAGCATTACGATTCATACAAAAAGAAACCACTTACACAAAAAGTGTTACGAAGGGTGGTCAAAAATTGCCAAATTTAGCCTTACGTAATTTGTGAACGAACCCTAGCGGTTCAAACTCATGTCGAAAGTAAAACAATATAAATTTGAATTGATAAAACCTTGTGGTGGGTTGTGGTGGACAAAGTTGGTACTCTCCGATTTTGTGCATTTTACTTAAATTTGGCTTTTTCCACTGTGAACGCAGATTCAACCCAAAATTGAGTTGATTTGCGATTCCGTTAGGGAATAATAATTCCCAAAAGAATCAAGTAAATAGGCTGCAGAAAACGTTGCGTGATATTTTGATTTTTTTATGCTACACACTTAAAATAGAATTCTCTGTTCGGTAATTTGTTTGACGAAAAACTTCGGTAAACATTAAAAGTTACAGTAAGTTCGGTTAAAAACATTTATTTTACCGGATATCTGTAAAATGTTACCGATCAAACTGTAATTCAAAAATTATATGACAGAGTTTGGTATTTGAACTTACAGAACGTACTGTAAAATCTATTTATTACCGTATACGGTAAAATTAACACCGAACAAACTGTAAAACAGATTCTGTATTACAGTACTTCGGTAAACTAGGTTGAGCTGTTAAACTGTCAAAGCTTGACTTGTCCAATCAGAAACTGTTTGCAGACAGCGGTTAGCTCAAGACTTTTTTTTATCAAGAAACGGTCATAATTTTTCAGCGGATTCGCCATGAAAAAACACGATCAGACATCAAAAGGAGACATAATAACAGGTATTTCATGCGTTCTTGATTGAAGCAGTTCAATATTCAACGTTATAATATTCTTTTCAGATTCTTCTTTGGTGATATTTTTCTGCTGAGAAATGCATGCATTCGGATTTATTTTAAATATCTTCACACCGCGTAGCCCTGAATGCAATGGAACGGCGACAGAAACAGAGTTTGGCAAACACTTTATATATTTTCCGTTCCTTCCTGCCATTACCGTAGTCATTTCGTTCGATTGCGGGATTTTTGTTGGTTCGGAGAATATGTTTATTATGATCAAATGTAAGCCAAGTTCAATTAAAAGCAAATTAATTAAAGAAATATTATGTTTCAAAACCACAAATGTATTTATTTAATAACAATCATTGAAAGCATTCAATAAATATTTATATTTATATTTTTTTGTCAAAATATCAAAGTACCGAAGCGTTCGGTAGTTTTTGTTATGAAACTACCGAACTGTACGGTATATTTTGAAAGATCATCACAAAATCAAACTACCGAACGATCTGTAAACGTTTTGGTTTACCGAACTGATTACCGAACGCACTATAGGATTTCGGGCGGTCATTAATCGAAAATGTCATGTCTTCCGAATTATTTTAAAATATTTTCTCTCCATTGTCAATACTCTAATTAAGAGAAATTCTGAATTTGAAGTCTCTAGGTGCACTAGTTCCAAAGATATAAGGTGTCAAAGTCAGAAATGGGTAAAAAAGTTAATTACTTTCAACTATTTATTGAAATATTTTCTTAATGTTTTTTCTTTAATGTTAATACATCATTACAAAGGTAATTGTATAAGCTTTAAAATGGTATGCAAAACTAATGGTTACATTGTGAAAAAAAAATGAAAAAATGCGGAAACAATATTTTTTCCAAAACGACGCTATTTTCAACTTTGATAGTGAAGAACTTTTTCCTCAGAAATCCCCAGGTTCTTTTATGATGCACATCAAGGACGAAGCTTCGACTAAAATTTCCCTAAATAATTTCTTGCCAGTATTTGCAATTAACAGAGTTAAATCACTTTGATTTTTTTTCATTTATTTTTTTACTGTGTTTTGCCTCTCTCGTACTCCAAGGTTAATGCTCATTCCAAAACGAATGTTTGATAGAAGGCCCGGAGATCCGTAGTGGTATATATCAACTAACTCAGCTCGAAGAATTGAGGTGATGTCTGTATGTGTGTGCATGCGCGTCTGTATGTATGTGCGCAAATCGCCATTTAGACGCTTATTTGTGTACGATTTTCTCACAACAAGTTGCATTCGATTTGGGAAATCTAGTCCCATCGTTTCCTATTGAAAATGGGCCAGACTGAACTATGGGCTCAAAGGGTATGGTCAAAATACATGTATTGGTAATAACTTCGACTTTATTTATAACAATTTTTTAACTTTTTCAAAGGAGTGAATGAATAAAACCCCCAATACAATGCAGCACAACGGTAACGGTAACGGAATTTATATATTTCCTGTCAAATTTTACTGGTTCCGTCGCCATTCCGCTGAATTGCGTTTGGGGCTTGAGTGGTTTGAGTCATTTCCCTAAACCTATTTTTCTGAGCTATTCATTAGCTACTGATGGAGAACTAAATATGAGGTTTCATAGTATGTAAATATTTATAAATCTCATGGAATCAATAATTCCCGACATGTTTATTGCAAAAGTAAAGACGAACAATATCTTAGTTAGTACGGAGAGTATGAAATTCTTGCTAGTGTTCATGAATGTCTGGCTAAAGGTAGGGAAATATTTATTCACTCATCTACACTTTGAGGTTCACTGGCTGAACAACCAGCGGAAAGTCAATATAAAAAAGAAGAAATTTAGAACTCATAATGCAAGAAAATGATCAAGAGAGGCAAATGTTGACATTTTTCTTCGTGCCTTACATGAATCAGATCTATTTTAAGCTCGATTTGGATAACGAGGAGACATTGGAAAAAAATTCACTTAGTTATTCTTATGCCATGCGTAATTTTGTAATATTTGAAGATTTTTAAAGTTCTTTATCCTCTGATACTTTAGATGAATTCATGTCATCTTCCATCGTTGATGGAATTGAAGAAAATATCATTAAAGATTTAAACCTTCACACAGAAAAAGAATGATGCTATATATAACTTGTAGAAATCATGAAAACAAATCAAAAATAATTTAAATAGTGTTGTTATTCAAATTGAAAGAAATTTGCTTTTCGGAACAATGGAGCATTGTGGAATGAATGAATGTTCACATTTTTTGAGAATATATTATTCTCATTTATTTTTGAATAACTTGTACAAATGTCATGGGATTGCGATTTCTAATTTGCTAATACCCTTTTTCAAAAGTTATTTCCAATTCTGATTCTTTAAGAAAATTGTTTAACTATTTTTTAGTGGAATGTTTTCACTGTCATAAGACAGAGTTTAGTAAAATTCCATTTTATTCCACCAACTCGTATTAGTTCTACATATACGTATTTCGACCTGTTAGGACGTCTTCAGTGTCTCGTACTTTACTCGTTCTTGACTTCTGATTCTTTGATTAACATTTAATGCTTTAGGATCCTTCAGAACCTAGTACTTTGTCAAACAGATTGTTCTAAATACAAATTGTGAGGCATGAGAGTAAGAACAAAAAATATCACTGAATGTCATGAAATTAATGTCTTTTAACATTAATTCGGTTCTCTCGCCGCCAACTTCAGATTTAGAGCAATGAAAAGTTATTAGATTTATTGGTAGGGGAGGCGTTTTGTTACTTTCTTCCCACAAAAATGATTACCTTCCGCAAAAAATATACAAAAATATATAGACGACAGTCCACAAATGAGGATGGAGAAGGGGGAGGGTTCATGATGTCCATAAATTGCTGTACTTAGTTTTTGTACAACCCCTTCCTTCTCCTCAAGAAAACATATAAAATTAAACTTCCTAAATTGGATTGCTTTGTCACGTTAATCGAATTTATGAAAAAAAATATTACGTAATTCATAGACGATCCCTAAAGGGGGGGGGGGTGTTAGAAATTATATATTCATGCTATTTCGACCATACACAGCTAAAGCAAAGTGGAAAATCACTTGAAAAGTCCAATTTTATTTTTGACCGCTCGCTTGTATGGGGATCCCCCATAGTGGAACGTTCAGCTGTTGAAAGTTCGGTAAAAAATTACCGTATACTGTAAAATATTTTAAGTGTGTATATTATTGTTTTTTTTTAATTCTATATTAAGCTCAATACCGCATGATATTTTGAGCTAATAAGACATTACCGCAGAAGTACCTTATTCTGCGAAAACAGGGCCTGATTATGTGAACGTTTTTTTTTAAACTCATATAAAGGAAAATATTTCAAATAACCCCCATGCATGCGTAAGTGAACAACATTATTGTTTGTTATTATTCATTATTATTCAATGAAATTCTACTAAAAATCGGAATTGGACCTACGTGGGACCTATGTGTAATTAAGGATAGCCACGATTGTACTTACGAATGCGTAGTGGCCTTCAGTAATATAATGGTCAGGCCTTTGGTGAATAGAAAGGTTGTGAGAAGTATGATAGTTCACATAGAAAAATTAACAAACCCCTACATGCGCGAGAGGGTTAAAATAATCAAGTGTCGCATTTATTCTTTAACAGATTGTGCGATATGATGACAAGTTTAATTGTTTTATCATTCTCGAGAGAATGTTATCATAAAATAGTAGGTTGTGCAACTAGTTGCAAAAGGATGATTTTTTCAGCACGAGTTGTAGGATATCCAATTATGGTTTGAACTAGCGAAAAGCGTATCATGGTTATTGGTTTGAACCATTTTGAAATCAGTCGAAATGACCATCCCATTGGCAGGAAATTAACCTAAAACAGTATGAATGGCATATTTACATAGGTATGCTGAAATAGATAAAGCCCAATTAAACTTTCGTACATATTGTTTACGTAGAAAAATTGAGCGATTTGAAAACGTCCTGAATTTGCGCTTAAACCCCCCCACCAGTGGCACAATTGGGTCCTAAAATGAAGAATCGATATTCGATTTTCTTTCAGGGAACGATGAAGGTAATCATTCTAAACGTGTCAGTTTTTCTTTAGACTCAAAAATCGAAAAGAACATTGTTTAACTTGAAATTGAAAAATAGATGCAAAATGCTTCCTCGACATTTTCGGTCTTGTTTGACGTACGGATTCAAACGCTCTAGCAAAACACCGCAGGGCATTTGACTCAACCTTTGACAGTTAATATATGGGGCTGACGTTTTGGGCTGATGGTTCATTCGTTCTGAAATGTTGCACAGCCCAAAATTTGCCTTAAAATGTCTTAAACACAAAAATATTATTTTTACTGATTTAGAATTTTACCAGAATTTTTATAACAACGTAACAAGTATTCTTGACTGATGCACTATCGTTTGCAACCATAAATGAGGTAGGGCTTTAGGACCCAATTTCAAAAAACTCATAAAAAGCGCATTTCATGACGCAGGAGTAAAATCAATATAACAAAAGAAAGTCATTTTTATTTGTAATCGATTGACATCATCGTCCAAATGAGAAACAGTTTTAAGTAGTTAAAATAGTAACATTTATACAAGGTAAAAACTGATCATGGTTTGAAATAAAATGTATTGTGTATAACTTTCAAAATAAAAACAGTAGAATTTTCTTTCGCGAAAAATCCATGAATATGTCGGGCTCTAGCGGGCGCTAAAGCGACTCGCTCCTAATAATAGCTGATCCAGGTACAGGTTTACCTCGATTATATGGACCCTCGATTATATGGACCCTCGATTATATGGACTTTTTACCTCGATTATATGGACATTTTTTTCCGCTCAATTTTTTTTTGTTTTTTTTTTGGGATTTTAAAAAGATGTTGAATATTGTAAGTCATATTTACATTGATTCTATATTTATTATGGTACATTGGGGCAAATAAAGACCCGTAAGGCATATTGTGATGTTATATATGGAGATGCACTCTGAGTCATATGTACGATTGACTTGATTGATTTACCATTTTCGCGTTGGAAAATTTCATTGTATATAATGATAAATATACAATTCTTTAATCTGCAACAGCCACGGCCACGTCCGTACAAATAGGTGGTGAAAAATAATGCGTATTTTTGGTGATCTCTGCCATACGAAAACGTGAAGTGAATTGTCAGACTGACAGTATGCGGATCAAGTGATAAGATGAGATTGTCATATTTAGCTGTTAGATCTTTGCTTCCAACCTTTTTCTGCTTTTGGTGCATGGAATTAAGTATAGAAGGACGGATGATGCATTAACATTTAGCAAACCGGACCCACTGAGACTGATTTTTTAGGTATATCCACGAAACTGGAAGAGTTTATTTCAATATGTGATACATAAAGTTCCAAATGGTTTTCAAACCTGGCATTATTTCTTCTGGACGAATTTGATAATTATTTGAATGTAAAAAACTGAAAACTCTTCGAGCAGTCTTTATGTTTAAATAAATGTTGTCGAATGTCTTGGTATTCACATTTGTTCAGCACAAGGCTTAAGGATTATACTGACGCTCGACGGTAGGAAAAGAAATTGAATATCTTTAGAATGTTCTTGTTAGAAGTTCTTAAATCAATTGCTGCTAAACCGTTCAGCAAAGCGTGATCCTGAAACGCTCATGCAAACTCGTTCATGCTGTGTAATGTAAGCGATGTGTTTTTCGTTAGTGTTGTACAAAATACAACAGCGCGCGGTGGTGACATTTTTAATGCAATCTCAAGTTTTGTCCGGGATTTTTATGAGGGCCCGCCGCTGTGCGTCGTTTTGAATTTTAAAACCCGTTGCAAAATACAGCCCTGCTTTAATATACGAACATGGTCCAAAATAGCCATAACAATTTATCCTTTAATATTCTTCTTAGCAGGTGTAGGTGCACTGCTTGACCTAACATTCGCCCGATTTGAATTAAAATAAGGCCAATTCCAATTCTTCAAACGTGCGGCACTTTTCCGATTTTTTTTTATTCTAAAATATGAATTCTGTGAAAAAGTTGAACTTAAATAAGTCAAAGAATTGACTGAGACAATAAAACGAGATACATTTTTTGGCGGGAAATGACGGGAAACGGGAAAAATTGGTTCTTGTAAAAATGACACTGATACGTGGATAGAGCCCCTTATTTACATTGATTTAAATTTTTTTAAGAATATCAATCAAACGCAACTTGTTGCAAGGAGATCTTTTAAAGATAAGTATCAGAAAAGTGAGACAGTTTCTATGCGATTTTTGCATAAACAAATGCATTTTGGCCATATCTTCTGAGCCCATAGTCCAATCCGGCCAATTTTTATAAGGAGACAATAGGACAAAACTTTACATCGGTTTCAATTTGCTGCGACCAAATCAAAAGAGGACAAGTGTCAGTCCTTCTATATAAAGCCAGTTTTTGAATCTAACATATACCTTTCTCGACCACTCAGTGTTTGCTTTGTTGCTGAAGGCACTGTAGTTAGAATTCGTGAATAAGTATATTAGTCTGCTCACATTGAGCTGGGCGAAGTCTTCATTTCTAATGTAATCTTAGAAACAAGCGGCTGGAAAAAAGGTTACGTTCTTATAGAAAATCATAATCTCCTGAGTTGTCATAAAATGAGCCCAAACATGCGGATTAGACTGTAAGGCAATATATGGATATTTTCTTTCAAATTTTAAGACTTATTTCATCGTGTAACACAAATTTCGAGAAAACAAAAATTGCTTCGATTATATGGAAAATTCGATTATATGGACTTTTTTGCATCGAAAAAGTCCATATAATCGAGATATACCTGTAATTACTTTTTCACGGAGTTAAACTGGGCCACTAGGTCAAAAAAAAATGAATAATTCCCTTGCTATTTAAATAATTTACGTCGAAATTGTTCTGCAAAATAAAAACAGATTTTTTGTCAATACCAAAGTGACGTTTCACAAAATAACAACCCTGTATGGAAATTTAGCAACCCAGCTAAATTTCGAAACTCATGGCAAATTTTGAGTTGCGTTCTTTTTTTACATTCCCGTTTAGATACCTCCGGTATAAAAGTGAGTCCCTATAAAGGGCCCGGAGATAGCGATAGGGACCCAGATGGGGACTCCCGTGGAGGTGCTCTTACCAATCATATATACGAGTAAAAAAATCTTTTTGTTGGAAATATTGATAAATCAGCTACTTGATATTCCTTATTGCTGAAGGTTCAGCAAACAAACTGTCATTTATTTAGATTCAACTTTGTTGGTTGATCAGTATTTTTTTGCAGAAAAAATTGCTAGATTAACAGCACAAACAAAATCAGCAAGATTTTGTTGGATTTCAGCAATAAAAAAATAGTGTGAGGTTTTTCTTTTAAAGTTAAGCGATAGTTGTTGAACGAAATACAGTGCCGAAGAAAATGAATGCGCGTTGTGAACAGCACATGCAAAATTTTGATACGAATCAGAATTTTGGTTTTTTGCAATATTGTCGGCTTAAGCCGTTATTTTCACATATGATAAAATAACCCATGAACCTAAATATCTATCGGAGGTTATAACTAACAGAACAGAAGGAATGGAGAAAATCCATCTGGCCATTTTGCGGATACGAACGCAGATCAACTCATTTCTATATAGAAGAAAAAGAAGAAGATAATAATTGTGCCACCACATTATTCTCACGTTTGAAATTAAATTAGATTTAACCAAAAGTCAAAATTATTATTTACGGAAAAACAGTAAAAGCTCAAAAGTCCATTTCGTCAAAGTTTAGAATAATTCTCATTTCATTTCTACTTCAAGAAAATACAAAAAAAAATGCAATGTCGTTTACCTGCATTGTATTATACAGATATTTCTCAAACCACCTCGTATGTGGGACCTTCATCTTCACGAAAATAATCCATTGCCAAAGACACCAAACAAGCAAACCAACTTATTGATCGACGCTCATATACTGCACTTAGCACGCCGATTCATTAGCTTTTTCTTTAGCACTGCGAGAGTACAGAAAAGTGCACGCAGCAGTGTACGCGCAGCGCTACGGCACTGAGCCATCATTTGCTCCCGCTCAGATACGACGCAGAACCGAAGGCAGCAACGCAGCAACTCTCACATAAAATGTTTAGTTGCTCACACAAACCTTTTCTCGCGCAGCGTCATGGAGCTTGGGAGTGAGCGGCTGGTTTTGTTCGCAGTAGTGAGAAACAACGCTCTACACACAAATAGTTGGAAGATGTGTGCTCTGCGTGGATCGTGCGTGCGCTATGCCAACTCTGCAGGGTGGAAGACCAATGGACCGCCATCAAGAATGCCTTCATCACCACCAGCGAGAACAATCTGGGCGAACTACGCACCCAGAGAAAACAATGGATCACCGATGAGACCTGGAGAAAGATAGAGGAGCGAAGAGAAGCCAAAGCCGCGATAGAGCGATCGAAAATCAGAGGAGCCAAACTCTTAGCCGTCAACGATACGCGGCTCTTGAGAAGGATGTAAAACGCTCATGTCGACGGGACAAGCGAGCGTGGGCAGACTCTCTGGCCGACGAAGGAGAGAGAGCCGCCGCAACCGGGGACATTCGCCTTCTCTACGATATCTCACGACGCTTAAGCGGGACGGAGATGAATGCAACGATGTCTGTGAAAGACGCGAATGATCAGTTATTGACCGACCCAACTGACCAGCTGAAACGCTGGTTCGAGCATTTCGAACAACTTTTTCAAGTGCCAGCCAGGCCATCACCACCTCGGCATGAACTGCCTAGGATCCGACGTATAACACGCGTCAATACCGAAGCTCCATCACTGCTAGAGATTCAAACAGCCATCCAAAGCATGAAATCGAATAAAGCCCCAGGGGTCGACCGCGTATCAGCCGAGATGCTCAAAGCTGACCCCATGACATCCGCTCAACTACTGCATCGTTTATTTCGTAATATCTGGGACACCGCAACTTTCCCGGTCGACTGGATGCAAGGTATCTTAGTGAAGGTGCCCAAAAAGGGTGACCTGACTGTATGCGATAACTGGCGAGGCATTATGTTGCTGTGTACCGTTCTCAAAGTTCTGTGCAAAATTATCCTAGCCCGGATTCAGGAGAAGATCGATGCGACTCTTCGGCGGCAGCAAGCCGGATTCCGTGCCGGAAGATCCTGTACGGACCATATTGTCACGCTCCGCATCATTCTGGAGCAGGTCAACGAATTCCAAGAGTCCCTTTACTTGGTATTCATTGATTACGAAAAAGCTTTCGACCGTCTCAATCACGAGAATATGTGGGGCGCCCTGAGACGCAAGGGAGTTCCTGAGAAAATCATCGGCCTCATCGAGGCACAGTACGAGGCCTTCTCGTGTAGAGTGCTGCACAATGGGGTCTTGTCCGACCCGGGTCGTAGCTGGTGTGAAGCAAGGATGTATTCTATCACCGTTACTGTTCCTCATCGTAATCGACGAGATTCTGGTAGATGCGATTGACCGTGAACCAAACCGCGGGCTGTTATGGCAGCCTATAACCATGGAGCACCTAAATGACTTCGAATTGGCGGATGATGTTGCACTCCTCGCGCAACGGCGCTCTGATATGCAGAGTAAGCTCAACGACCTTGCCGAGCGCTCCTCTTCGGCAGGTCTAGTCATCAACGTCAACAAAACCAAATCGTTGGATGTAAACACGGTGACTCCTTCCAGTTTCACAGTAGCCGGGCAACCAGTGGAGAATGTTGAAAGCTTCCAATATCTTGGCAGCCAAATGGTCTCAAACAACGAGCTCCATCGTCGTTGTCACCAGAGGCCGATAGAACAAGAAATTCGGGATCGGAAGTAGGGCTGGGTCGGCCACACTCTACGTAGGGGCGGAAACGAAATCTGTAAACAAGCATTAGACTGGAAACCAGCGGGAAATCGCAGCGGGACAGGCAGACCCAGAGGCTCATGGCGGCGAAGCCTCAATAAAGAAATAAAAGAAGTCGGCCGAAATCTAACCTGGCAACAGGTTAAAGCGATAGCCGGGCAACGCTCAGGATGGAGATCTTTGAAGTCGGCCCTTTGCACCACCGGAGGTGTACAGGATCCATAAATAAGTAAGTAAGTAATTTTCCGGACACGTGGAAGATCCAGAAACTGGTGCTGCTGCCGAAACCAGGAAACCGCCGGGGAATCCAGCATCGTATAGGCCCATATGTCAGCTGGATACACTGGGGAAGCTTCTTATCCTTAATAGGCTTACACAGTTCACGGAGGGTGAGACTGGCTTATCGGAAAAACAGTTCGGATTCCGAAAAGGCAGATCGACTGTGGATGCAACCAGGACAGTCATTGAAGATGCAGAGAGGGCGTCCAAGAAGAAGAGAAGTTACGGCGGGCGTTCCACAAGGGTCGATACTAGGCCCGACGTTATGGAATGTAATGTACAACGGGATGCTGATGCTGAAGTTGCCCAAAAGTGTAAAGATTTACGGATTCGCAGATGATGTCGTCCTAACGATAACCGGTGAGTCACTGGAGGAGGTGGAAATGCTGATGGCGGAAGCGACCGACGCAGTAGAAACCTGGATAAATGGAGTCAAGCTGCAGCTGGCTCATCACAAAACGGAAGTGATGCTGGTCAGCAACTGCAAAGTAATCCAGCGGATGCAGATTATCATCGGAGGGCAGGACATCCCGTCGGTGCGGACTCTGAGACATCTAGGTGTGATGATTAATGACCGGTTGAACTTCAACACCCACGTGGACTATTCCTGTGAAAAGGCGGCTCAAATGATCAGTGCGTTAGCAAGGATCATACCGAACGTCGGCGGTCCGAAAGGCAGCAGTAGGCGTCTTCTTGCGTCAGTATCATCCTCGATACTAAGGTACGGAGTTCCAGCCTGGGGAGCTGCGCTCAAGACGAAACGTTGCCGGAGGAAGCTGAATAGCGTGTTTCGTCTAATGGCCATTCGAGTCGCGAGTGCGTACCGAACTATTTCGTCGGAGGCAGTTTGCGTTATCGCAGGAATGATTCCAGTCTGCATAACCCTAGCAGAGGACATCGAGTGCTACCAACGAAGGGATACCAGAAATGTGAGGAAGGCGGTGAGACTGGACTCTTTGGTGAAGTGGCAGCAGGAGTGGGACAATGCGGATAATGGAAGGTGAACCCATCGGCTCATCCCCAATGTGTCGACGTGGGTGAACAGGGAGCATGGTGAGGTGAACTTTTACCTCACACAGTTCCTGTCCGGACACGGTTGTTTCCGCCAATATTTGCACAGGTGTGGCCATGCGTCATCGCCATACTGCCCGGCGTGTATCAACGTAGAGGAGACTCCAGAGCACGTGATATTCGACTGCCCGAGGTTTGCGGAGGCACGTAGAAGAATGCCTGCCATAAGGGCGGACAACATCGCAGAGCGAATGTGTCGCGATGAAGGTACGTGGCATGCGGTAACCAGAGTCGTGACACAAATAATGTCAGAGCTGCAGCGTCGATGGAGAAGGGACCAGCAAGTAAGCGTCGGTTTGGAGGAAAATCCAGCACAGTGAGCAGTGTTTGGTCTCGAGTCGTCGGGGCGCCAGCGAACCGGAAGTCTTCTGCCAACCGGAATCGTCGGACCGACCTCGGCACTCGAACCGTCAACCTGCTGAAGAAAGAAGAAAGAAGAAGGAAGTGCTTCGAGTATGTAGGGCGCCGCCAGTGCGGACGTTATCCACCACCGGAACTGTCGGACCACTTCTGCAACCCGAAGTCAAAGTCGGCGCAATGCGCGAAAGCGTCCCCTGCGATAGCCGCCGGTAGTTGGGGCACCATTAGTGCGGAAGTTTCCTTCACCGGAACTGGTGGACCACCCTCGACGCCGGGGAAAGTCAAGAGGATTCGAGTGAAGAAGTTTGCGGCACGACCAACGAGGGATCAAGACAACGTAGCAGTGGATCTCAGCAAGCCAGTCGGCGAACTAGCCTAAGCTAGGAGCCAGAATTTTAGAAGAAGTGCATGAGCACAGCCCCACAAGGCGCTATAGTATATGCGCAATATAGCCAGTATGAGTTAACCACCAGAAATTTGCATGGCGAAAGACACCTGTGGTGATCTATAATACATATCAATATATCGTGTGGTGTGGGAGTTGAAGGTATGCGTGCACCCTGAGACGAGACCTGCAAAGACGCTGCTTCTTTTCTCTTGTTTTGACACTTGTTCTTCTTTTCATCACAGTTGACCATCGAGTTTCAACTGTTTACTTGACTGTTTCACCTAAGCCCCAGGTGGACCCTTCTGAGCACAATAAAAGTGTATCCAATTCACGAAATAGTTAATTCATTTTCATAAGGATGTTTATACTGGGAACAAAACACAGGTTTATTACTGATTATTAACAAGCTAAACGGAAGGTTTGGAATACTCGTTAAAGTAAAAAAGTCTTGGTAAAACAAAAATGATGTGGAATATTTTATTTGGGATACCAATACTTTCACTCAAAAAGCTGCTGGTTGCACCTGACAGTTCGTGACAGCAGTTGGCTGGCAGCAGCTGAAGTTACATTTTTTCCTCTTTGCAGGTCTCGTCTCAGCGTGCACCCATTGATCCGCTTGGGTTCCAGTCTTCTATGAACCGCATCATGATTCATTCTTGTGAGTAGACTCGACTTAATCGGACGTTATCACACGTGGCGACGAGGTGCGAAAAAGGATCACGCGTAAAGTTGATTTGAAAAAAGGAAAAGTGATCAAAGTGGTAATAATAAACGGAAAAATGATAATCTTGACATAATGTTTCCCAATAGTGTTTCATTCTAAAGTATTCAAAGCCTTGCTATGGTCCGTCATTATCTTATGTTGATGCCCAAAAGAAAAAAAAGGAAAAAAGTAGCGCGGAAAAAAAAGTGACGCTTCTCAAAACCAAGAAAAAGCGTGTTTTTGTGTTGAGATGCAAGTTTACGGTGAAGAGATGTTATGAATTAAGAAAATATCTGAGAAAAAACAGCAGGGTATTGTGATTTAATTAAGCGTGATTGAAGTTTGATGAAGAAAGGCCTATAGTGTTAAAATGGGACGCGCATATTTTTTTTTGCTTCATAATTGGCTTACATGGTACAGTACTGGATAAAACGCTTCGGTCGGTGAAAACCAAAATTCTTAGTGTGAGAAAACACAGTGACGAATGGGTTGGTGTAAATGAACGGATAATATTAATGGAGGGGAAATATAATTCAGCAGCGGGCAGTGTGTATGTGAAAATGCTAAAGCAGAAGATCGTGCATGGTACAGTAGTAGATAAAAGATCCGCTCAGTGAAAATGAAAACCCCCTGTGTGAGAGAACACAGTTATGAATGGGTTGGTGTGAATTAACGAAAAATATGAATGGAGGGGAATAATAATTCAGCCGTGTGTATGTGTAAACGAAGAAGATCGAAGAAACATTGGACCCATATGCTATGCCTTGTTCTATGTTATTTGTTACTGGTGCGTGTAACTCATAATCAAGGTTGCTATTCTAACGCAATCTACATTCCCCACGCGGTCACATTAGACTGTCGGGTTGCGTAAAGCCTGTCCACGTTAAATTTCGGACATTGAGACAATGTCCAACTGATTTGTAGCCATTTTATCTCTTTGGACAAGAAGGAAAACCCGCTGAAAGAATAACATAAAGCGGATAGATTCAACTGTCGTGTAAATTGATCTCCTCTGTGGATTGTGAAAATTTTAAAAAATCGCATGGGATGATGGGTGTCCGAAATTTAACGTGGACAGGCTTTACATGCGTTTCAATGTAGGTAAACACGAATGGGGATAACAAAGGTATGTACGTATTATATTGTGTATATGTATCATGAAAGTTGCACAGTCACAGTATCATATGCTCATATCGAAAAGAGCGGATGAAAAAAAAATGAGCTTTGGGTCTCATTCTGTTTTTTCTCTCTTATAACTTATAAGGGCTGGCATACTCCTCAGAGTAGTCGAAATGTGCGTGTCTTTTGCACTCCTCAAAAAGACCGCAGAGAGTGTGTTTCGCTTATCGCTCATTCTTTCTCTTCCACAACGCAGTGAGTCCTCTTTGTGTTTCTACTCTGCAGCGAATGCATTTGCCAGACACAAAGAGTTGAGGATAAATGATGAAATAAACACACCGTGTTCCTCAATGAGTTTTGACAAAACGGTGAATCAAACAGAATGAAAATTAACATTTCCAAATAAAGTTAAACGTAGCTGTTGATGTTGATACTGTTTGTGCGTAATAACTTATTTTTGTTTTTGCTGGCTTTTGGAATGTCTGTGGGCAAAGCTATTTAGAAGCCATGTACTACCAACATTATTCCGCCCCACCTGCTTTAAAATAAATTACTGACGAGACGATTTCTAAATACAATTTCTGTCAGGTAATCTTGGTAAATATAAAGGTTCTAAATTCCAAGTTTCATTATTTCATTTCAGTGCTAATTTTTTCTTGATGTTAGCATCATGCCCAATTAATATACTCCTGCTCTGACAATGGGTTTTTGTGTATTTGTCGTCGGAATACTGATCAACCCTTATTATTAGATGAAGTTATTTCATTGTCTACAACCTTCAAAATAATGTTCACGGCCGTATAAAAGTGTATTAAATTTCATTGTAAAACACTGTCTATTATGCACAACTCTGTGTTAAATAAATTTCGAAAAGATTTATGATTTACGCCAAGCTAAAATAATCAGATTAAATTCCTTCCGTCTCTATGCAAATACGGTTGCATGATGAAGAAGAAGCGGAAAGATATTTGAAAAAAAAAATGGCACGGGAAAGCACTCGGTGAAATTTTTAAAACTCTTCTCACAAGTGCAATATCAAAAAATAAAAATAAAAATCGAAATTATGTGTTTATTCTACAATACAAGGAAAGCTCATCCCCGTACTGCTAACCGTTTTATCTAAATTGCTTCTAGAAATTTCGAGAAGCGTTTTAAAAATTTCATCTTGCTTTCCCGTGCCATTCCTTTCAAACATCATCTTTTGGCTTCTTCTTCTTATTCTTTTTTATTCAATCCTTATTTGCCAATGCTATACTTTTTAGCATGGAGCATTAAACTTTATTAAAACCCCGCCGTTTCTAACTGAGACGTAATTAACTAATTTATCAAGGCGAAATATGTGTGTTCCAAAAAATTTTAGCGAGCTTCGTAGAAAACGATATTGTTTCCAAGAATATTGCACTAAGTGGCACAACTTTGTGTTGGCCCAACTCTCACCGGAATAATTCTCTCACTCTTCGTCTTCGTCCTCACTCACCGTGTTGGCTTTGTTACACGATGAGTATCAGCGTCACTCTCTGTGGTGTGTATTAAAATCTCCTCATTGTGCACAGTGTGTGAGGAAATGCCAGCTCTGCTTATAAGAATATATGGAGATCGTACTGCACAGAGTATTGATACCTATTTAGTATGTGTGGACTAGCGCAAGCAGCTTGAAATATTCGCAACTCATTTAGATAAGTGCGCATGATAGTGCATCCATGCGTGCATGATGCGTACTACTAATGACATAAATTGAATTGTCGCGACTCGCGTCACAGCGCGAGTGCTCAATCGCGCGGTCCGGTTTGTTGGCGGCCCGACAATATCATACGCGGATCGTGTTTTGCAAACGCATATGAGAAAGTATTATATAGTGTCGTCGACACTGTGATTAAATTCACCGAGAGCGCATAAGGCGTTGTGGTTAAATTCACTGAGAGCGTTCATTGCGCTGTGATTAAATTCACTTAGAGTGCATAAAGCACTGTGATTAAATTCACTGAGAGCGCATAAGGCGCTGTGATTAAATTCACTGAGAGCGCATAAGGCGCTGTGATTAAATTCGCTGAGAGCGTTCATAGCGCTGTGATTAAATTCACTTAGAGTGCATAAAGCACTGTGATTAAATTCACTGAGAGCGCATAAGGCGCTGTGATTAAATTCACTGAGAGCGCTAAATGCGCTGTGATTGAATTCACTGAGAGCGTCCATGACGCTGTGATTAAATTCACTTAGAGTGTACAAAGCACTGTGATTAAATTCACTGAGAGCGTGTAAGACGCTGTGATTAAATTCACTGAGGTAAAAAAAACGGTATGGTTGAATTCACTGTATAAGTACAATAGAGAAAATTGAAAAGGTGTAACTGCATATTTGCGAGCGTGATCAATGCGTTGATACAAAGGTGATTAAGATTACATTACATGTCATTTATACATACAAATACAGTAGTTAGTAGGAAAATATACCATCATTGAAATATTTATTTTGAATACTTCCAAGCAATGGCGGACTATGGCTCGGCGGGAATGAAACAGTATATGGCCAATACTAGCAGTAGTGAAATTAAATGAGACCATGGCAAATAGATATTTTTTTTCAACAGGTTTTTGTGGCAAACGAAGAAACGGTTGTTCACATCATGGCATTGTTCAGTCCAGCGTCGTATAATCTACCACAGTTCAAGTGTTCTCACTTACCGGCAACGGAAGTGAGAAACGCTTGGACATCATGGATAAGGTGGTTCGAAAATGTAATGTCGGCTACAAATATTATGGATGGTAGAAGTCGTAAAGCTCAAATGCTTGCTATGGGAGGCTTCGAGCTACAATCGGTCTTCTATGGCATTCCGGGAGCAGATGTTGATGGTGACGATGGAAGTGATCCCTACGTGACAGCTAAGGAGAAACTTTCAGCCCATTTTGCTCCGAAACAACATACTAGTTTCGAGCGATTCCAATTTTGGTCTATGATGCCAGACAGCGACGAACCGATAGAAAAGTTTCTACTACGAATTCAGCAAAAGGCTGAAAAATGTTCATTTGGAAAAACCGAGCTCGAATGTCGCCAAATAGCAATTATCGATAAAATCATCCAAAACGCATCAGATGATTTACGCCGAAAGCTGTTGGAATATGATAACTTAACTCTGGATATTTGTACGAAACTTGTAAACGCTCATCAAACTGTGAACTATCAAGCGACTCTGATGAATACAAAGCCGAAGGAGGTAGCAGAGATCAATCATCTAACCGCGTGTAAAACTGGAACGATACCGTACCTTAAGAATTCCGGGATGTTCACCTATAAGGAGAGATGTTCTCGGTGCGGCCGTTTCCGTCACAGCCAATCTGAAAGGTGTCCAGCTACTGACAAGAAGTGCCACCGATGCGGTAATATGGGTCATTTTCAGTCGATGTGCAAAACACCAGCTAAGAATGTAAGAAATTTTAAAAGGTAGACTAAATTATATAAAATAAAACATTATTTCTTCGTTTTTTTCTTCGAAAAATATAGTCTTTGAAACCAGGGCTGACAATAGTCATTCTCGTCGTATGAAGAGAGCGGAAAAAATTTGGTCTTCGTCATAACATTGCACGACGCAACACCTATTCGTTTTCTTCGCGCCCCATGCTTACCACGACGATAGTCGCGCAGCCAAAAGTTATGACGATTTTCGTCGTCACTTCTTCACACAATTGATTGCACGTCATTATAGACGGACTGGTTAAAAACATAATAGCGTCTCAAATAAACAATTAGTAGGAAATTTGGTAACATAAATGTATCGATAACATTCATAACGCTTTCATACATTGCTTCAAATTCATTATTACAAAGAATTAGTAAAAATCTTCGCATTGCAGCTGCCGCTTGAAGAATAATGGTATGAAGTCTTCGTTCTTCGATGTCGTCATGACGATTTGGTTACACGACGAAAGCTAACGTCGTGCGCGTCATTGACGATGTGTAGAGTAGCAATGAAGGCAATGCAGCTCGTCGCTACTGTGGCATTTCGTGCTATGACGATGACTATTGTCAGCCCTGGAAAGCAAACATTCACCGCAACGTTTCCGGCAATCATCGCATAATAAAAGATATAAAAGTGTAATGAACATTGATGTGGAAAAGAAAACAGAGGATACAGAAGAGTTCTCAGTTTATAAGATAGGAGACCAAAACGATGAATTACTTCAATGTCGCGTGGGTGGAGTTGATATCGAAATGCTGATCGACTCAGGATCAGCATATAACTTAATTGATGATAAGTAGGGGTGGTGGAAATTCGCGATTTCGCGGAAGCCGCGAAATCCGCAAAATTTAAGCATTTTCGCGAAAAACCGCGAAATTAACCTTTCCCGTCAATAATTTTATTCCATTCTATTGCCTAGTCAATACCAACTCGACAAACAACGCATTTTTTGACGACTCGATTTTTTTTTAAGTGCAGAGTCCGAAATTGGTCGAATGTCGAGCCAAAAGTAAACTGCAGAACAATTTTGTTTTTCTTTCAAATTGTAAAAATAGCTAGAGATTTTAAAAAATATGGATTCTTTAGCAAAGTTAGAGATTCTCAAAGGGCTATTACCGAATTCACATGACCTGCAATACTCACATTATGGGATTGATCGGCGAAGTTTGGAGAAAAAAGTTTCCCAACGTTGATCGTCTGGCGGCATGTTTCAAATCTATTTTTTCTCATTCGGCCTCTTTCCGTTTTCCTCAGCACTTCAAAATAGCGGTGAAATATCTATCTATTCCTGGAAACTCGGTAGATGCTGAATGTAGTGCCTGCCAGTACAATTTAATCAACACTTCCCAGCGCCAAAAGTTAACGGGAAAAAATGGTTTTTGACCAGTAATGCAAAGAAATAATTAAAAAAAATATTTGAAATTAATAAACGCAACAATCTAAATAAATATGGAACCTACATTGTCTTTTCTATTTTTTGTACCGAAATATTATTTACCGCGAATTTTCAGATTTTCTAAATTGGCTGCCCGCGAAGTTTTAAAAATTTTGCCGCGAATTTCCTCCACCCCTAATGATAAGACATGGGAGCTCATGAAGCTGAACAAAGCAATCTACTTTGCAGAAAGATATGACGGATCTAAGAAATTCATGGCTTACGGTCGAATTCCCTTGGAATTGATAACAGTGTTTGATGCAGTTATCGAGGTTGTCGATGAGAACAATATTATTTCCACTAAAACAACGTTCTATGTGATCCGTGGTGGTCAACAAGCACTGTTGGGTAAAATCACCGCTCGTGAACTTGGCTTGTTGCGAGTCGGTTTGCCTAGCTCATTCAGACAAGATGTTAATCAAGTAAGGAAAGTCGATGTTTTTCCTAAGATCAAAGACTTTCAATTAGTCCTTCCAATCGACAAAAGCGTGACGCCAGTAATCCAGCCTCTGCGGCGCTGCCCGGTTCCATTGCTAGAACAGGTAAAAAGTAAGTTAGATGAGCTACTAGCAATGGAAATCATCGAACGAATGAAAAAGCCGTCGTCTTGGGTGTCGCCATTGGTACCAATCATGAAAGACAATGGAGAATTGCGGCTTTGCGTTGACATGAGGCGCGCAAACCAAGCGATTCAGCGATTGAATCATCCACTGCCTGTCTTTGAGAACATGCTTCCAAAATTTAATGGAGCTAAATTCTTCACTACGTTGGATATCAAGCAAGCATTCCACCAAGTAGAGTTAGCAGAAGAAAGTCGAGCGATAACAACATTCGTTACCAACTGGGGTCTTTTCCGTTACACTAGATTGCTTTTCGGAGTAAACTACGCGCCGGAGTTCTTCCAGAACTTGATGGAGAGCATATTGTCAGATTGTCAAAACACTAAGGTCTTTATTGATGATATCATGATCTGGGGTTCCACTGAAGAGGAACATGACGATGCAGTTAGAAAAACACTGGCAACCTTGAAAGAACATGGAATATTGTTGAATACGCAAAAATGCAAATTTAAACAACAAGAAACTATATTCCTTGGCCACAAATTTTCTGAGGATGGTATCCTTCCAACTGATTCTAAAGTGCGATCCATACTGAAATTCCGCGCGCCGCGGAGTAAAGAAGAACTAAGAAGTTTTCTAGGGTTGGTAACCTACATTGCACGATTTATACCAAATCTGGCAACTGAAAACCTGAAAGAAACAATACCATTCAAATGGAGCCCCACCCATCAACGATCGTTTGAAGCCTTGAAGCAAAACATGGGCGCCATGAAGAGCTTAGGATATTTCAATCCTAAAGACAAAACAATCCTTGTTACCGATGCATCAGGTGTTGGTCTTGGCGCTGTGCTGTTACAGCTAAAGAATGACAAATCTCGCGTGATAAGCAATGCGTCAAGAAGTTTATCCACAACAGAACAACGATACCCACCTATTGAAAAAGAGGCGTTGGGTATAGTTTGGGGTGTCGAGCGGTTCAAGGATTATCTTTTGGGAATTTCTTTTACTCTTGAGACGGACCACCGTCCACTGGAGGTTCTTTTCACATCGAAGTCTCGGCCAACAGCTCGCATAGAGAGATGGATGCTACGGCTGCAGTCATTCAACTTCACGGTCGTCTACAGAAAAGGCTCAAGTAACATTGCTGATCCACTTTCCCGAATGGCTTCACATGTTGATGACAACTGGCAGGAAGAGTCGGAAGTTTACATCCGTCGCATAAGTGCAGTAGTGTTGGCTACACTAGCGGACGAGACAATCATCGACAATTTTGACAACGACACGGAAATATCGATCAGGGCGATTCAAGAGACAGCTGCAATCGATATCTCTGAGGTTGTGGAAGCTTCAGAGAAGGACGAGGAAATGCAAGCCATAAAACGTGCCGTGATGGACAAGATATGGACCTCAGAGCTATTAAAGCCGTATGTGGCTTTTCGTAATGGAATTTCTGCAGTGAATGGGCTTATAATGCGAGGGATGAAACTAGTAATACCGTCAGCACTGCGATCCAGGATGTTGGTGCTTGCCCTCGAGTGACATCCGGGTCAAACAGTGATGAAACGAAGGTTGAGAGATCGTTGCTGGTGGCCTAAAATGGATGCAGAGGTTGTGAGCTCATGCGATAAGTGCGAGGGGTGTCGATTAGTACAAGTAGCAGATCCTCCAGAACCAATGCAACGAAGACCGTTGCCGGAAAAACCGTGGTTGGATATCGCCATCGATTTTCTTGGCCCTCTCCCAACGGGTGAATATATTTTGGTGATTGTTGATTACTTCAGCAGGTACATATGTCTGGAGATCATGGCTACAATCACGGCAAAGGAAACCGTAAAACGTTTGGACAAAATTTTTAGTATCTGGGGTCTACCACGCACTATGACACTCGACAACGCCAAACAATTCGTGTCTACTGATTTTGAAGAGTTTTGCAATAAAAAAGGTATACATCTGAATCATACTTCGCCCTATTGGCCACAGGCCAATGGGGAAGTTGAACGACAGAATAGGTCTCTACTCAAGCGTCTGAAGATAGCTAATGCCCTGTATGGAGACTGGAAAGCAGAAATGAAGCAGTATCTGGGGATGTATAATAACACATCACATTCAACAACAGGCAAAGCGCCGAGTGAGCTGTTGCAAAACCGAAAACTAAGGTTCAAATTCCCGGATACGGATGATCTTAGTACGGCAGTGGCAACAACAGATTATGCAGACAGAGATGCAGTGCAGAAGCTCAAAGGAAAGGTAGCAGAAGATATGAAAAGAAATGCCAAACATAGTGATATCGGTACCGGAGATACGGTACTCATGAAAAATCTTCATCCAACAAACAAACTCTCTACTAATTTCACGGCTGAGAAGTTCATAGTCGAGGAGCGCGAGGGATCGAAAGTACGAGTTCGTTCCAAGGACAGTGAAAAGAGATATGAGAGAAATGTAGCTCATTTGAAAAAGGTTTCCATTCATTCTGAGAAGAATGAGTCTGCTGAAGCATCTGAGGAGCAAGTTGAACAAGTCGTAGCAGGACGTCGCTATCCAGAGCGAGCCAGTAGGTCACAACCTTGTTATAAAGTATAGGTAATAAAGGTAATATAAGATTCAATGGGATTAATACTATTGTACAAAATATATATAATAATACATAAAAAGAACTATAAACAGTTTTGTAACTTTCTTGAAGTTATATATAAAGAAAAGGGGATGTGGTGATCTATAATACATATCAATATATCGTGTGGTGTGGGAGTTGAAGGTATGCGTGTACCCATTGATCCGCTTGGGTTCCAGTCTTCTATGAACCGCATCATGATTCATTCTTGTGAGTAGACTCGACTTAATCGGACGTTATCACAACATCTAAAGCGGGTTTTCTCAAAATTAGAAACTTTTCATGAAAAACTATTTGGTACCGGTTATATAGGAAGGTGTCCGCAACTACACA